>NC_057814.1:293206951-293249688 GCF_018294505.1 Triticum aestivum | reverse complement strand
TCCTCCTTCCCCCTTCTCCTACTCCAACTAGGAAAGGAGGGAGTCCTACTCCCGGTGGGAGTAGGACTCCTCCTGGCCGGCCGCCTCTCCCTCCCTTGCTCCATTATATACGGGGGCAGGGAGGCACCCCATAGACACAACAATTGATCTCTTGATCTCTTAGCCATGTGCGGTGCCCCCCTCCACCATAATCCACCTCGATAATATCGTAGCGGTGCTTAGGCGAAGCCCTGCGTCGGTAGAACATCATCATCGTTACCATGCCGTCGTGCTGACAGAACTCTCCCTCAAAGCTCGGCTAGATCGGAGTTCGAGGGACGTCATCGAGCTCAACGTGTGCTGAACTTGGAGGTGCCGTGCGTTCGGTACTTGATCGGTCGGATCGTGAAGATGTACGACTACATCAACCGTGTTGTGCTAACGCTTCCGCTTTCGGTCTACGAGGGTACATGGACAACACTCTCCCCTCTCGTTGCTATGCATCACCATGATCTTGCGTGTGCGTAGGATTTTTTTTGAAATTACTACGTTCCGCAACAGTGGCATCCGAGCCTGGTTTTATGCGTAGATGTTATATGCACGAGTAGAACACAAGTGAGTTATGGGCGATACAAGTCATACTACTTACCAGCATGTCATACTTTGGTTCGGCGGTATTGTTGGATGAAGCGGCCCGGACCGACATTACGCGTACGCTTACACGAGACTGGTTCTACCGACGTGCTTTGCACACAGGTGGCTGGCGGGTGTCAGTTTCTCCAACTTTAGTTGAACCGAGTGTGGCTATGCCCGGTCCTTGAGAAGGTTAAAACAACACTAGGCGAACTATCGTTGTGGTTTTGATGCGTAGGGAAGAACGGTTCTTGCTCAGCCCGTAGCAGCCACGTAAAACTTGCAACAACAAAGTAGAGGACGTCTAACTTGTTTTTGCAGGGCATGTTGTGATGTGATATGGTCAAGACGTGATGCTATATTTTATTGTATGAGATGATCATGTTTTGTAACCGAGTTATCGGCAACTGGCAGGAGCCATATGGTTGTCGCTTTATTGTATACAATGCAATCGCCCTGTAATGCTTTACTTTATCACTAAGCGGTAGCGATAGTCATAGAAGCATAAGTTGGCGAGACGACAATGATGCTACGATGGAGAACAAGGTGTCGCGCCGGTGACGATGGTGATCATGACGGTGCTTCAGAGATGGAGATCACAAGCACAAGATGATGATGGCCATATCATATCACTTATATTGATTGCATGTGATGTTTATCTTTTATGCATCTTATCTTGCTTTGATTGACGGTAGCATTATAAGATGATCTCTCACTAAATTATCAAGGTATAGGTGTTCTCCCTAAGTATGCACCATTGTGAAAGTTCTTCGTGCTGAGACACCACGTGATGATTGGGTGTGATAGGCTCTACGTTCAAATACAACGGGTGCAAAACAGTTGCACACGCGGAATACTCAGGTTAAACTTGACGAGCCTAGCATATGCAGATATGGCCTCAGAACACTGAGACCGAAAGGTCGAGCGTGAATCATATAGTAGATATGATCAACATAGTGATGTTCACCATTGAAACTACTCCATCTCACGTGATGATCGGACATGGTTTAGTTGATTTGGATCACGTGATCACTTAGAGGATTAGAGGGATGTCTATCTAAGTGGGAGTTCTTAAGTAATATGATTAATTGAACTTCAATTTATCATGAACTTAGTACCTGATAGTATTTTGCTTGTCTATGTTGATTGTAGATAGATGGCCCGTGCTGTTGTTCCGTTGAATTTTAATGCGTTCCTTGAGAAAGCAAAGTTGAAAGATGATGGTAGCAATTACACGGACTGGGTCCGTAACTTGAGGATTATCCTCATTGCTGCACAGAAGAATTACATCCTGGAAGCACCGCTAGGTTCCAAACCTGCTGCAGGAGCAACACCAGATGTTATGAACGTCTAGCAGAGCAAAGCTGATGACTACTCGATAGTTCAGTGTGACATGCTTTACGGCTTAGAATCGGGACTTCAACGACGTTTTGAACGTCATGGAGCATATGAGATGTTTCAGGAGTTGAAGTTAATATTTCAAGCAAATGCCCGGATTGAGAGATATGAAGTCTCCAATAAGTTCTACAGCTGTAAGATGGAGGAGAATAGTTCTATCAGTGAGCATATACTTAGAATGTCTGGGTATAACAATCACTTGATTCAACTGGGAGTTAATCTTCTGGATGATAGCGTCATTGACAGAATTCTTCAATCACTGCCACCAAGCTACAAGAGCTTCGTGATGAACTATAACATGCAAGGGATGGATAAGACGATTCCCGAGCTCTTCGCAATGCTAAAGGCTGCGGAGGTAGAAATCAAGAAGGAGCATCAAGTGTTGATGGTCAACAAGACCACCAGTTTCAAGAAAAAGGGCAAAGGGAAGAAGAAGGGGAACTTCAAGAAGAACAACAAACAAGTTGCTGCTCAGGAGAAGAAACCCAAGTCTGGACCTAAGCCTGAGACTGAGTGCTTCTACTGCAAACAGACTGGTCACTGGAAGCGGAACTGCCCCAATTATTTGGCGGATAAGAAGGATGGCAAGGTGAACAAAGGTATATGTGATATACATGTTATTGATGTGTACCTTACTAATGCTCGCAGTAGCACCTGGGTATTTGATACTGGTTCAATTGCTAATATTTGCAACTCAAAACAGGGACTATGGATTAAGCGAAGATTGGCTAAGGACGAGGTGACGATGCGCGTGGGAAATGGTTCCAAAGTCGATGTGATCACGGTCGGCACGCTACCTCTACATCTACCTTCGGGATTAGTTTTAGACCTGAATAATTGTTATTTGGTGCCAGCGTTGAGCATGAACATTATATCTGGATCTTGTTTGATGCGAGACGGTTATTCATTTAAATCAGAGAATAATGGTTGTTCTATTTATATGAGTAATATCTTTTATGGTCATGCACCCTTGAATAGTGGTCTATTTTTGTTGAATCTCGATAGTAGTGATACACATATTCATAATATTGAAGCCAAAAGATGTAGAGTTGATAATGATAGTGCAACTTATTTGTGGCACTGCCGTTTAGGTCATATTGGTGTAAAACGCATGAAGAAACTCCATACCGATGGACTTTTGGAACCACTTGATTACAAATCACTTGGTACTTGCGAACCGTGCCTCATGGGCAAGATGACTAAAACGCCGTTCTCCGGAACTATGGAGCGAGGAACAGATTTGTTGAAAATCATACATACATATGTATGTGGACCGATGAATGTTGAGGCTCGCGGCGGGTATCGTTATTTTCTAACCTTCACAGATGATTTAATCAGATATGGGTATATCTACTTAATGAAACATAAGTCTGAAACATTTGAAAAGTTCAAAGAATTTCAGAGTGAAGTTGAAAATCATCGTAACAAGAAAATAAAGTTTCTACGATCTGATCGTGGAGGAGAATATTGGAGTTACGAGTTTTGTCTTCATTTGAAACAATGCGGAATAGTTTCGCAACTCATGCCACCCGGAACACCACAGCGTGATGGTGTGTCCGAACGTCGTAATCGTACTTTACTAGATATGGTGCGATCTATGATGTCTCTTACTGATTTACCACTATCGTTTTGGGGTTATGCTTTAGAGACGGCTGCATTCACGTTAAATAGGGCACCATCGAAATCCGTTGAGACGTCGCCTTATGAACTGTGGTTTGGCAAGAAACCAAAGTTGTCGTTTCTTAAAGTTTGGGGCTGCGATGCTTATGTGAAAATGCTTCAACCTGATAAGCTCGAACCCAAATCGGAGAAATTTGTCTTCATAGGATATCCAAAGGAAACTGTTGGGTACACCTTCTATCACAGATCTGAAGGCAAGACTTTTGTTGCTAAATTTGGATCCTTTCTAGAGAAGGAGTTTTCTCTCGAAAGAAGTGAGTGGGAGGAAAGTAGAACTTGATTAGGTAACTGTACCTGCTCCCTTATTGGAAAGTAGTTCATCCCAGAAACCGGTTCCTGTGACACCTACACCAATTAGTGAGGAAGTTAATGATGATGATCATGAAACTTCAGATCAAGTTGTTACTGAACCTCGTAGGTCAACCAGAGTAAGATCCGCACCAGAGTGGTACGGTAATCCTGTTCTGGAGGTTATGTTACTAGACCATGATGAACCTACAAACTATGAAGAAGCGATGGTGAGCCCAGATTCCGCAAAATGGCTTGAGGCCATGAAATCTGAGATGGGATCCATGTATGAAAACAAAGTGTGGAATTTGGTTGACTTGCCTGATGATCGGCAAGCCATTGAGAATAAATGGATCTTCAAGAAGAAGACTGACGCTGACGGTAATGTTATTGTCTATAAAGCTCGACTTGTTGCGAAAGGTTTTCGACAAGTTCAAGGGATTGACTATGATGAGACTTTCTCACCCGTAGCGATGCTTAAGTCTGTCCGAATCATGTTAGCAATTGCCGCATTTTATGATTATGAAATTTGGAAATGGATGTCAAAACTGCATTCCTGAATGGATTTCTGGAAGAAGAGTTGTATATGATGCAGCCTGAAGGTTTTGTCGATCCAAAGGGAGCTAACAAAGTGTGCAAGCTCCAGCGATCCATTTATGGACTGGTGCAAGCCTCTCGGAGTTGGAATAAACGCTTTGATAGTGTGATCAAAGCATTTGGTTTTATACAGACTTTTGGAGAAGCCTGTATTTACAAGAAAGTGAGTGGGAGCTCTGTAGCATTTCTGATATTATATGTGGATGACATATTGCTGATTGGAAATGATATAGAATTTCTAGATAGCATAAAGGGATACTTGAATAAGAGTTTTTCCATGAAGGACCTCGGTGAAGCTGCTTATATATTGGGCATCAAGATCTATAAAGATAGATCAAGACGCTTAATTGGACTTTCACAAAGCGCATACCTTGACAAAGTTTTGAAGAAGTTCAAAATGGATCAAGCAAAGAAAGGGTTCTTGCCTGTGTTACAAGGTGTGAAGTTGAGTAAGACTCAATGCCCGACCACTTCAGAAGATAGAGAGAAGATGAAAGATGTTCCCTATGCTTCAGCCATAGGCTCTATCATGTATGCAATGCTGTGTACCAGACCTGATGTGTGCCTTGCTATAAGTTTAGCAGGGAGGTACCAAAGTAATCCATGAGTGGATCACTGGACAGCGGTCAAGAACATCCTGAAATACCTGAAAAGGACTAAGGATATGTTTCTCGTTTACGGAGGTGACAAAGAGCTAGTCGTAAATGGTTACGTTGATGCAAGCTTTGACACTGATCCGGACGATTCTAAATCACAAACCGGATACGTGTTTACATTGAACGGTGGAGCTGTCAGTTGGTGCAGCTCTAAACAAAGCATTGTGGCGGGATCTATGTGTGAAGCGGAGTGCATAGCTACTTCGGAAGCAGCAAATGAAGGAGTGATATGTCTCCAACGTATCTATAATTTTTGATTGCTCCATGCTATATTATCTTCTGTTTTGGACATTATTGGGCTTTATTATTCACTTTTATATTATTTTTGGGACTAACCTATTAACCGGAGGCCCAGCCGAGAATTGCTGTGTTTTGCCTATTTCAGAGTTTCGCAGAAAAAGAATATCAAACGGAGTACAAACGGAATGAAACCTTCGGGAACGTGATTTTCGGAACGAACATGATCCAGAGGACTTGGACCCTACGTCAAGAAATCAGGCAGGAAGCCACGAGGTAGGGGGCGCGCCTACCCCCCAGGCGCGCCCTCCACCCTCATGGGCCCCATGTTGCTCCACCGACGTACTCCTTCCTCCTATATATACCTACGTACCCCCAAACGATCAGATACGGAGCCAAAAACCTAATTCCACCGCCGCAACCTTCTGTACCCATGAGATCCCATCTTGGGGCCTGTTCCGGAGCTCCGTCGGAGGGGGCATCGATCACGGAGGGCTTCTACATCAACACCATAGCCTCTCCGATGAAGTGTGAGTAGTTTACCTCAGACCTTCGGGTCCATAGTTATTAGCTAGATGGCTTCCTCTCTCTTTTTGGATCTCAATACAATGTTCTCCCCCTTTCTTGTGGATATCTATTTGATGTAATCTTCTTTTGCGGTGTGTTTGTTGAGACCGATGAATTGTGGGTTTATGATCAAGTTTATCTATGAACAATATTTGAATCTTCTGAATTCTTTTATGCATGATTGGTTATCTTAGCAAGTCTCTTCGAATTATCAGTTTGGTTTGGCCTACTAGATTGATCTTTCTTGCAATGGGAGAAGTGCTTAGCTTTGGGTTCAATCTTGCGGTGTCCTTTCCCAGTGACAGTAGGGGCAGCAAGGCACGTATTGTATTATTGCCATCGAGGATAACAAGATGGTTTTTTATCATATTGCATGAATTTATCCCTCTACATCATGTCATCTTGCTTAAAGCGTTACTCTGTTCTTATGAACTTAATACTCTAGATGCATGCTGGTTAGCGGTCGATGTGTGGAGTAATAGTAGTAGATGCAGGCAGGAGTCGGTCTACTTGTCTCAGACGTGATGCCTATATACATGATCATATCTAGATATTCTCATAACTATGCTTAATTCTGTCAATTGCTCAACAGTAATTCGTCCACCCACCGTAAAATACTTATGCTCTCGAGAGAAGTCACTAGTGAAACCTATGGCCCCCGGGTCTATTTTCCATCATATTAATCTTCCAACACTTAGTTATTTCCGTTGCTTTTTATTTTGCTTTGCATCTTTATCATAAAAATACCAAAAATATTATCTTATCATATCTATCAGATCTCACTCTCGTAAGTGACCGTGTAGGGATTGACAACCCCTTATCGCGTTGGTTGCGAGGATTTATTTGTTTGTGTAGGTGCGAGGGACTCGCGCGTAGCCTCCTACTGGATTGATACCTTGGTTCTCAAAAACTGAGGGAAATACCTATGCTACTTTGCTACATCGCCCTTTCCTCTTCAAGGGAAAACCAACGCAGTGCTCAAGAGGTAGCAAGAAGGATTTCTGGCGCCGTTGCCGGGGAGATCTATGCAAAAGTCAACATACCAAGTACCCATCACAAACCCTCATCTCCCGCATTACATTATTTGCCATTTACCTCTCGTTTTCCTCTCCCCCACTTCACCCTTGCAGTTTTATTCGCCCTCTCTTTTTCGTTTGCCTCCTTTTGCCCGTCTCTTGTTTGCTCGTGTGTTGGATTGCTTGTTTGTCACGATGGCTCAAGATAATACCAAATTATGTGACTTTACCAATACCAACAATAATGATTTCCTTAGCACTCTGATTGCTCCTCTTACCGATACTGAATCTTGTGAAATCAATGCTGATTTGTTGAATCTTGTCATGAAAGATCAATTCGCCGGCCTTCCTAGTGAAGATGCCGCTACTCATCTAAATAGCTTCGTTAATTTGTGTGATATGCAAAAGAAGAAAGATGTTGACAATGATATTGTTAAATTGAAGCTATTTCCTTTTTCGCTTAGAGATCGTGCTCAAGCTTGGTTTTCGTCTTTGCCTAAAAACAGTATTGATTCTTGGAATAAGTGCAAAGATGCTTTTATCTCTAAGTATTTTTCTCCCGCTAAGATTATCTCTCTTAGAAACGATATTATGAATTTTAAGCAACTTGATCATGAACATGTTGCACAAGCTTGGGAGAGGATGAAATTAATGATACGTAATTGCCCCACACATGGTTTGAATTTGTGGATGATTATACAAATTTTTTATACCGGATTGAATTTTGCTTCTAGAAATCTTTTAGATTCGGCCGCGGGAAGCACTTTTATGGAAATCACTTTAGGAGAAGCTACTAAACTCCTAGATAATATTATGGTTAATTATTCTCAATGGCACACTGAAAGATCTACTAATAAAAAAGTGCATGCGATAGAAGAAATTAATGTTTTGAGTGGAAAGATGGATGAACTTATGAAATTATTTGCTAGTAAGAGTGTTTCTTCTGATCCTAATGATATGCCTTTGTCTACTTTGATTGAGAATAATGATGAATCTTTGGATGTGAATTTCGTTGGTAGGAATAATTTTGGTAACAAAGCGTATAGAGGAAACTTTAATCCTAGGCCTTATCCTAGCAATTCCTCTAATAATTATGGTAATTCCTACAACAATTCTTACGGAAATTTTAATAAGATGCCCTCTGAATTTGAGACTAGTGTTAAAGAGTTTATGAATTCGCAAAAGAATTTCAATGCTTTGCTTGAAGAGAAATTGCTTAAAGTTGATGAATTGGCTAGGAACGTTGATAGAATTTCTCTTGATGTTGATTCTTTAAAACTTAGATCTATTCCTCCTAATCATGATATCAATGAGTCTCTCAAAGCCATGAGAATTTCCATTGATGAGTGCAAGGAAAGAACCGCTAGGATGCGTGCTAAGAAAGATTGCTTTATGAAAGCGTGTTCTTCAAATTTCTATGAAAATAAAGATGAAGATCTAAAAGTTATTGATGTGTCCCCTATTAAATTTTTGTTTTGCAATATGAATCTTGATAATGATGGGACTGAATATGATCCACCTTTACCTAGAAGGCGTTCCAAAAATTCGGAGTTTTTAGATCTTGATGCTAAAATTGATAAAAGTGGGATTGAAGAGAACAAAACCCTAGATATTAATGAACCCACTATTTTGGATTTCAAGGAATTTAATTATGATAATTGATCTTTGATAGATTGTATTTCCTTGTTGCAATCCGTGCTAAATTCTCCTCATGCTTATAGTCAAAATAAAGCTTTTACCAAACATATCGTTGATGCTTTGATGCAATCTTATGAAGAAAAGCTTGAGTTGGAAGTCTCTATCCCTAGAAAACTTTATGATGAGTGGGAACCTACTATTAAAATTAATATCAAAGATCATGAATGCTATGCTTTGTGTGATTTGGGTGCTAGTGTTTCCACGATTCCAAAAACTTTGTGTGATTTGCTAGGTTTCTGTGATTTTGATGATTGCTCTTTAAACTTGCACCTTGCGGATTCCACTATTAAGAAACCTATGGGAATAATTAATGATGTTCTTATTGTTGCAAATAGGAACTATGTGCCCGTAGATTTTATTGTTCTTGATATAGATTGCAATCTTTCATGCCCTATTATTCTTGGTAGACCTTTCCTTAGAACGATTGGTGCAATTATTGATATGAAGGAAGGGAATATTAGATTCCAATTTCCATTAAAGAAAGGCATGGAACACTTCCCTAGGAAGAAAATAAAACTACCATATGAATCTATCATGAGAGCCACTTATGGATTGCCTACCAAAGATGGCAATACCTAGATCTATCCTTGCTTTTATGCCTAGCTAGGGGCGTTAAACGACAGCGCTTGTTGGGAGGCAACCCAATTTTATTTTTATTTTTTTGCTTTTTGCTTCTGTTTAGGAATAAATATTTGATCTAGCCTCTGGTTAGATGTGCTTTTATTTTTTAATTAGTGTTTGTGCCAAGTTAAACCTATAGGATCTTCTTGGATGATAGTTATTTGATCTTGCTGTAATTTCCAGAAACTTTCTGTTCATGAAAATAATTGTTAAAAATCACCAGAACGTGATAAAATATTGATTCCAATTGCTGCTGATCAATAAACAAATTGTCTAGGTCTTCCCATTTTGGCTGATTTTTTGGAGTTCCAGAAGTTTGCGTTAGTTACAGATTACTACAGACTGTTCTGTTTTTGACAGATTCTGTTTTTCGTGTGTTGTTTGCTCATTTTGATGAATCTATGGCTAGTAAAAGAGTTTATAAACCATAGATAAGTTGGAATACAGTAGGTTTAACACCAATATAAATAAAGCATGAGTTCATTACAGTACCTTGAAGTGGTCTTTTGTTTTCTTTCGCTAACGGAGCTCACGAGATTTTCTGCTGAGTTTTGTGTTGTGAAGTTTTCAAGTTTTGGGTGAAAGATTTGATGGATTATGGAACAAGAAGTGGCAAGATCCTAAGCTTGGGGATGCCCATGGCACCCCCAAGATAATTTAAGGACACCAAAAAGCCAAAGCTTGGGGATGCCCCAGAAGGCATCCCCTCTTTCGTCTACTTCCATCGGTAACTTTACTTGGAGCTATATTTTTATTCACCACATGATATGTGTTTTGCTTGGAGCGTCTTGTTTGATTTGAGTCTCTGCTTTTTAGTTTACCACAATCATCCTTGCAGTACACACCTTTTGAGAGAGACACACATGATTCCGAAATTATTAGAATACTCTATGTGCTTCACTTATATCTTTTGAGTTATATAGTTTTGCTCTAGTACTTCACCTATATCTTTTAGAGCACGGTGGTGGATTTGTTTTATAGAAACTATTGATCTCTCATGCTTCACTTAGATTATTTTGAGAGTCTTAAATATCATGGTAATTTGCTTAAATAATCCTGATATGCTAGGTATTCAAGTTTAGTAAAAACTTTCTTATGAGTGTGTTGAATACTAAGAGAAGTTTGATGCTTGATGATTGTTTTGAGACATGGAGGTAGTGATATCAAAGTTGTGCTAGTTGAGTAGTTGTGAATTTGAGAAATACTTGTGTTGAAGTTTGCAAGTCCCGTAGCATGCACGTATGGCAAACGTTATGTAACAAATTTGAAACATGAGGTGTTCTTTGATTGTCCTCCTTATGAGTGGCGGTCGGGGACGAGCGATGGTCTTTTCCTACAAATCTAGCCCCCTAGGAGCATGTGCGTAGTGCTTGGTTTTTGATGACTTGTAGATTTTTGCAATAAGCATGTGAGTTCTTTATGACTAATGTTGAGTCCATGGATTATACGCACTCTCACCTTTCCATCATTGCTAGCCTCTTCGGTACCGTGCATTGCCCTTTCTCACATTGAGAGTTGGTGCAAACTTCACCGGTGCATCCAAACCCCGTGATATGATACGCTCTTTCACACATAAGCCTCCTTATATCTTCCTCAAAACAGCCACCATACCTACCTATTATGGCATTTCCATAGCCATTCCAAGATATATTGCCATGCAACTTTCCACCGTTCTGTTTATCATGACACGTTCATAATTGTCATATTGCTTTGCATGATCATGTAGTTGACATAGTATTTGTGGCAAAGCCACCGTTCATAATTCTTTCATACATGTCACTCTTGGTTCATTGCATATCCCGGTACACCGCCGGAGGCATTCATATAGAGTCATACTTTGTTCTAGTATCGAGTTGTAATCTTTGATTTGTAAATAAATAGAAGTGTGATGATCATCACTTTCTAGAGCATTGCCCCAAGTGAGGAATAAAAAAAAAGGGAGAGAAAGGCCATAAAAAAAGAGAAGGCCCAAAAAAATGAGAGAAAAAGAGAGAAGGGACAATGTTACTATCCTTTTATCACACTTGTGCTTCAAAGTAGCACCATAATCTTCATGATAGAGAGTCTCTTGTTTTGTCACTTTCATATACTAGTGGGAATTTTTCATTATAGAACTTGGCTTGTATATTCCAACAATGGGCCTCCTCAAGTGCCCTAGGTCTTCGTGAGCAAGCAAGTTGGATGCACACCCACTTAGTTTCTTTTGTTGAGCTTTCATATATTTATAGCTCTAGTGCATCCGTTGCATGTCAATCCCTACTCCTTGCATTAACATCAATCGATGGGCATCTCCATAGCTCATTGATTAGCCTCGTTGATGTGAGACTTTCTCCTTTTTTTGTCTTCTCCACATAACCCCTATCATCATATTCTATTCCACCCATAGTGCTATATCCATGGCTCACGCTCATGTATTGCGTGAAGGTTGAAAAAGTTTGAGATTACTAAAGTATGAAACAATTGCTTGGCTTGTCTATCGGGCTTGTGCATGATGAGAGCATTCTTGTGTGACGAAAATGGAGCATGACTAAACTATATGATTTTGTAGGGATGAACTTTCTTTGGCCATGTTATTTTGAGAGGACATAATTGCTTAGTTAGTATGCTTGAAGTATTATTATTTTTATGTCAATATTGAACTTTTATCTTGAATCTTTCGGATCTGAATATTCATACCACAATTAAGAAGAATTACATTGAAATTATGCCAAGTAGCAGTCCACATCAAAAATTCTGTTTTTATCATTTACCTACTCAAGGACGAGCAGGAATTAAGCTTGGGGATGCTTGATACGTCTCCAATGTATCTATAATTTTTGATTGCTCCATGCTATATTATCTTCTCTTTTGGACATTATTGGGCTTTATTATTCACTTTTATATTATTTTTGGGACTAACCTATTAACCTGAGGCCCAGCCCAGAATTGCTGTTTTTTTGCCTATTTCAGAGTTTCGCAGAAAAAGAATATCAAACGGAGTACAAACGGAATGAAACCTTCGGGAACATGATTTTCGGAACGAACATGATCTAGAGGACGTGGACCCTACGTCAAGAAATCAAGCAGGAAGCCACGAGATAGGGGGGCGCGCCTACCCCCCAGGAGCCAAAAACCTAATTCCACCGCCGCAACCTTCTGTACCCATGAGATCCCATCTTGGGGCCTGTTCCGGAGCTCCGCCGGAGAGGGCATCGATCACGGAGGGCTTCTACATCAACACCATAGCCTCTCCGATGAAGTGTGAGTAGTTTACCTCACACCTTCAGGTCCATAGTTATTAGCTAGATGGCTTCCTCTCTCTTTTTGGATCTCAACACAATGTTCTCCCCCTCTCTTGTGGAGATCTATTTGATGTAATCTTCTTTTGCGGTGTGTTTGTTGAGACCGATGAATTGTGGGTTTATGATCAAGTTTATCTATGAACAATATTTGAATCTTCTGAATTCTTTTATGTATGATTGGTTAACTTTGCAAGTCTCTTCGAATTATCAGTTTGGTTTGGCCTACTAGATTGATCTTTCTTGCAATGGGAGAAGTGCTTAGCTTTGGGTTCAATCTTGCGGTGTCCTTTCCCAGTGACAGTAGGGGCAGCAAGGCACGTATTGTATTGTTGCCATCGAGGATAACAAGATGGTTTTTTTTATCATATTACATGAATTTATCCCTCTACATCATGTCAAATTGCTTAAAGTGTTACTCTGTTCTTATGAACTTAATACTCTAGATGCATGCTGGATAGCGGTCGATTTGTGGAGTAATGTAGTAGATGCAGGCAGGAGTCGGTCTACTTGTCTCAGACGTGATGCCTATATACATGATCATACCTAGATATTCTCATAACTATACTCAATTCTATCAATTGCTCAACAGTAATTCGTTCACCCACCGTAAAATACTTATGCTCTCGAGAGAAGCCACTAGTGAAACCTATGGCCCCCGGGTCTATTTTCCATCATATTAATCTTCCAACACTTAGTTATTTCCGTTCCTTTTTATTTTGCTTTGCATCTTTATCATAAAAATACCAAAAATATTATCTTATCATATCTATCAGATCTCACTCGTAAGTGACCGTGTAGGGATTGACAACCCCTTATCGCGTTGGTTGAGAGGATTTATTTGTTTGTGTAGGTGCGAGGGACTCGCGCGTAGCCTCCTACTGGATTGATACCTTGGTTCTCAAAAACTGAGGGAAATACTTACGCTACTTTGCTGCATCACCCTTTCCTCTTCAAGGGAAAACCAATGCAGTGCTCAAGAGGTAGCAAGGAGTCTGGATGAAGGAGTTCATATCCGATCTAGGTGTCATACCTAGTGCATCGGGTCCAATGAAAATCTTTTGTGACAATACTGGTGCAATTTCCTTGGCAAAGGAATCCAGATTTCACAAGAGAACCAAGCACATCAAGAGACGCTTCAACTCCATCCGGGATCTAGTCCAGGTGGGAGACATAGAAATTTGCAAGATACATACGGATATGAATGTTGCAGACCCGTTGACTAAGCCTCTTCCACGAGCAAAACATGATTAGCACCAAGGCTCCATGGGTGTTAGAATCATTACTGTGTAATCTAGATTATTGACTCTAGTGCAAGTGGGAGACTGAAGGAAATATGCCCTAGAGGTAATAATAAAGTTATTATTTATTTCCTTATATCATGATAAATGTTTATTATTCATGCTAGAATTGTATTAACCGGAAACATAATACTTGTGTGAATACATAGTCAAACAGAGTGTCACTAGTATGCCTCTACTTGACTAGCTCGTTGATCAAAGAAGGTTATGTTTCCTAGCCATTGACATGAGTTGTCATTTGATTAACGGGATCACATCATTAGGAGAATGATGTGATTGACTTGACCCATTCCTTTAGCTTAGCACACGATCGTTTAGTATTCTGCTATTGCTTTCTTCATGACTTATACATGTTCCTATGACTATGAGATTATGCAACTCCCGTTTACCGGAGGAACACTTTGTGTGCTACCAAACGTTACAACGTAACTGGGTGATTATATAGGTGCTCTACAGGTGTCGCCGAAGGTACTTGTTGGGTTGGCGTATTTCGAGATTAGGATTTGTCACTCCGATTGTCGGAGAGGTATCTCTGGGCCCACTCGGTAATGCACATCACTATAAGCTTTGCAAGCATTGCAACTAATGAGTTAGTTGCGGGATGATGTATTACAGAACGAGTAAAGAGACTTGCCGGTAACGAGATTGAACTATGTATTGAGATACCGACGATCAAATCTCGGGCAAGTAACATACCGATGACAAAGGGAACAACGTATGTTGTTATGCGGCCTGACCGATAAAGATCTTCGTAGAATATGTGGGAGCCAATATGAGCATCCAGGTTCCTCTATAGGTTATTGACCGGAGACGTGTCTCGGTCATGTCTACATAGTTCTCGAACCCGCAGGGTCCACACGCTTAAAGTTTGATGACGGTTATATTATGAGTTTATGTGTTTTGATGTACCGAAGATAGTTCGGAGTCCCGGATGTGATCACGGACATGACGAGCAGTCTCAAAATGGTCGAGACATAAAGATTGATATATTGGGAGCCTATATTTGGATATCGGAAGTGTTCCGGGTGAAATCAGTATTTTACCGGAGGACCGGGGGTTACCGGAACCCCCCCGGGGGTTTAATGGGCCCACATAGGCCTTAGTGGAGAAGAGGAGGGGCGGCCAGGGCAGGCCACGCGCCCCCCCTCTAGTCCGAATTGGACAAGGAGGGGGGGGGCTTTCCTTCCTCTGTCCCTCCTCCTTCCCCCTTCTACTACTCCAACTAGGAAAGGAGGGAGTCCTACTCCCGGTGGGAGTAGGACTCCTCCTGGCGCGCCTCCTCCTGGCCGACCGCCTCTCCCTCCCTTGATCCTTTATATACGGGGGCAGGGGGCACCCCATAGACACAACAATTGATCTCTTGATCTCTTAGCGGTGTGCGGTGCCCCCTCCACCATAATCCACCTTGATAATATCATAGCGGTGCTTAGGCGAAGCCCTGCGTCGGTAGAACATCATCATCGTCACCACGCCATCGTGCTGACGGAACTCTCCCTCAAAGCTCGGCTGGATTGGAGTTCGAGGGACGTCATCGAGCTGAACGTGTGCTGAACTCGGAGGTGCCGTGCGTTCGGTACTTGATCGGTCGGATCGTGAAGACGTACGACTACATCAACCGCATTGTGCTAACGCTTCCGCTTTCGGTCTACGAGGGTACGTGGACAACACTCTCCCCTCTCGTTGCTATGCATCACCATGATCTTGCGTGTGCGTAGGAATTTTTTTCAAATTACTACGTTCCCCAACAGTAAGCTTCTTGCAAACCGGAGCTTCCCTCAAGAAGGCTCGTGGTTCCAAGAGGGAACCTGTCACCTCCGTGTGCGAAACGACATACGTACACTGCCTTCTCCCGCCTTAATTTTTTTACACATGCAGATTAGACCAAATAGAAGTATCGTGCTAAATTTCTGAATTATTCCGGGTTCGTTTGGCCTTTTTTATACATTAATTGAGTTTCTGCGCATTTAATGTGCATAATTCAAATTTGAACTACAAGCACATCCTCCAGTGCACCAAAGTTGGTTGAAAAATCACATGTGTGTCCTTGGGTGAATTTCTAGGTCCCATGCAAGAAATGGGAATGAAATTCAAACATCTGGCATCGTGGCTCGGCCGGAAAGATTGAGAAACTTGGTTTTTCAAATCCTGTAAATCCAAAACACGCCTAAAAATCATGAAACTTGGCATGGTGTCATGACATGGCACCAACATGCTGCGGTAAATCTTTTGGCCGAATTGGGACAAGCTTTGGTGTAGGCTTCTTGCAAACCGGAGCTTCCCTCAAGAAGGCTCGTGGTTCCGAGAGGGAACGTGTCAGCTCCTTGTGCGAAACGAGATACGTATACTACCTTCTCCCGCCTTAAGTTTTTTACTCAGGAAGATTAGACCAAATAGAAATATCGTGCTAAAGTTTGGAATTATTCCAGGTTCGTTTGGCCTTTTTATACATTAATTGAGTTTCTGCGCATTTAATGTGCATAATTCAAATTTGAAATACAAGCACATGCTCCAGTGCACCAAAGGTTGTTGAAAATGATCATGTGTGTCCTTGGGTGAATTTATAGGTCCCATGCAAGAAATGGGAATGAAATTGAAACATCTGGGCGTTGGGGCTTGGCCGGAAAGATTGAGAAAGTTGGTTTTTTAATTCATATAAATCCAAAACACACCTGAAAATTATGAAACTTGGCATGGTGTCAAGACATGGCACCAACATGCTGCGGTAATTTTTTTGGCCGAATTGGGACAAGCTTTGGTGTAAGCTTGTTGCAAACCGGAGCTTCCCTCAAGAAGGCTCGTGGTTCCGAGAGGGAACATGTCATCTCCGTGTGCGAAACGACATACATACACTGCCTTCTCCCGCCTTAATTTGTTTACACAAGCAGATTAGACCAAATAGAAGTATCGTGCTAAATTCTGGAATTATTCCGGGTTCGTTTGACCTTTTTTATACATTAATTGAGTTTCTGCGCATTTAATGTGCGTAATTCAAATTTGAACTACAAGCACATGCTCCAGTGCACCAAAGTTGGTGGAAAAATCGCATGTGTGTCCTTGGGTGAATTTATAGGTCCCATGCAAGAAATGGGAATGAAATTCAAACATCTGGGCATCGTGGCTCGGCAGGAAAGATTGAGAAACTTGGTTTTTTAATTCCTGTAAATCCGAAACACGCCTGAAAATCATGAACCTTGGCATGGTGTCATGACATGGCACCAACATGCTGCGGTAATTTTCTTGGCCGAATTGGGACAAGCTTTGGTGTAAGCTTCTTGCAAACCGGAGCTTCCCTCAAGGAGGCTCGTGGTTCCGAGAGGGAACATGTCACCTCCGTGTGCGAAACGACATACGTACACTTACTTCTCCCGCCTTAATTTTTTTACACAGGCAGATTAGACCAAATAGTAGTATCATGCTAAATTTTGGAATTATTCCAGGTTCGTTTGGCCTTTTTATACATTGATTGAGTTTTTGCGCATTTAATGTGCATAATTGAAATTTTAACTACAAGCACATGCTCCAGTGCACCAAAGTTGTTTGAAAAATCACATGTGTGTCCTTGGGTGAATTTCTAGGTCACATGCAAGAGATGGGAATGGAATTCAAACATCTGGGCGTCGTGGCTCGGTCGGAAAGATTGAGAAACTTGATTTTTTAATTCCTGTAAATCCAAAACACGCCTGAAAATCATGAAACTTGGCATGGTGTCATGACATGGCACCAACATGCTGCGGTAATTTTTTGGCCGAATTGGGACCAGCTTTGGTGTAAGCTTCTTGCAAACCAGAGCTTCCCTCAAGGAGCCTCGTGGTTCCGAGAGGGAACGTGTCACCTCTATGTGCGAAACGACATATGTACACAGCCTTCTCCCGCCTTAATTTTTTTACACGGACAGATTACACCAAATAGAATTATCGTGCTAAATTTTGGAATTATCCCGGGTCTGTTTGGCCTTTTTTATACATTAGTTGAGTTTCTGCGCATTTAATGTGCATAATTCAAATTTGATCTACAAGCACAGGCTCCAGTGCACCAAAGTTGTTTGAAAAATCACATGTGTGTCCTTGGGTGAATTTCTAGGTCCTATGCAAGAGATGGGAATGAAATTCAAACATCTGGGCGTCGTGGCTCAGCCGGAAAGATTGAGAAACTTGGTTTTTTAATTCCTGTAAATCCAAAACACGCCTGAAAATCATGAAACTTGGCATGGTGTCATGACATGGCACCAACATGCTGTGGTAATTTTTCTGTCCGATTTGCGAAGGCGCACACATTAACAATCAACAAATTCATTTTGGAACAAGTGTTGTCACGTTACAAATCGGAAACACATGTATTATTATAACCGTGGGCGTTGTACTTACCAATGACGTGCGGCCACGCGTCCCCTTTTTTATTGGCTAGGAGGTTGTGGCACCCCGGCTCAGAGAAACCGGAACGCCCCGTATTCCAGCCCAGAGATCGAGGAGAAGTCTCTAGAATACGGCACTGCTTGACATAGAACAAATCAGCTCTTATTACAAGAATAATAATTACAAGGGTCTGATGTTACAAAGAAGCACATCAGCACTGCGACACCACGCATGCAATACTACACTTGCTCTATGCTAGCAGCGGAACAACTCGTAGCAGCGGAATACTTCTAGCAGCGGAACAACGACGAAGGTGGTGAACTCCACTCCATAGGGACTCTGGCTGGGACACGATCTAGCTCGCACGCACGGCAACCTCGACAAGCAATCAAGCAATCATGGCATCACCTGCAATCTGGCATTACACGCCAGGTCAGTACATTGAATGTACTTGCAAGCTCACAACAACCATAAACATCAAGGCAAGACAATAACATAGCATTAACAAGTTAATTAATTAACAACTACCATGATGAAGCAACTACTAAGCATGAGATGAAACTAATACAATGCTGATAAATCACCATCTCAGATCTCCATAACCATATCTCTCTTGGCTAACCGGCCAAGCAATATACCATCTCGATCAAATCATGATCAAAACCACACGGTGATCTTTCTGGCGATCACTACCATGACCAACACTTGGTCTCAAAATATGATCTTTCCGGCGATCACAACCATGACCAACACTTGGTCTCCAACATCCTGCCAAACTGTTACTGCTCACAATATATCATCATATAAATCACCTATAAGTCATTCCGTCATGTGAGTGTTGATCGAACGGTGGGACCTAGTACGAACCGATGCCCATGACCGAGGACGCGGCTATCGATAGATTAAACACACATACTCTGCAGAGGTAGCGCACTTTACCCACACCACGGAACCCATGGCCTCGCACTCCCATTCGGGTGGACCAACGACGTTCCGACAAAACCGATCTACTGCCATGACACTCTCCCGGCCACTCCGACCCACTCCCAACTGGGCTAGTCCTGGGTGGCCCCGTGTCTACCAAAGACACAACGACCACCGTCGTGGCCAAAACGCCCCTCACGGGGACCGGATCCATAACAACAACGGGCACACAAGGTTATGTCTGCTTACCGGGCCAGGGTAAGCATGCCCATTACCTTCCCTAGTTGGAGGCACCGACGAGAGGCATGACAATAGACCGCATTAGGGCCTTCCCATAAAAGGAAAATGTGGTTGCACTGGAAAAAGCCCGGTTCGGTGGCACCTGACCAACTTAATGACGGAATTTAACCCCAAAATATAGTAGTAAGGACTGATACTCCAATATCATCTATCAACCTATAATCCAAGTCATAACAATATCCAACAAATAATCCAAACATAATCTGATCATCTCAAAACACTCCAAGGGTAGCACAACACTACTGTCATGATGAATCCGAAAACAATAACCCTACTACTCCAATAACAAGAATAAAACTATTCGGCTAAGATCCACATGTAAACATCATCTCCGAAAATAATACTCAATAGAACATCAACTAGCATCATGAAAATAATCATACTAACCACTAATAGTCCAAAGGCAGCATGATATCCAAAGTAATACTCCCAAAATATAATAACAGATACCATCATGGAAATAATCATAATACCAACCACTAATACTCCAAAATAATACCAGATACCATCATGAAAAATAAACATAATATCCACTAAGAATCCAAAGGCACATGTCAACCACATAATCATCCAAATATTAATCCTAGAACCCCAAGCAATATCATGGCAATATCAAGATCAAACAATACTCCGAGAAATGCCATGAACAAATCATACATAGCTATCACAATATTTTAAACAAGTTCAAATGAATAAACCATGTCACTGCATTGCAATCATGCAAATGGAGGGTGTGGCTTGCCTGGGGTGGAAGAAATCACCGGGAGAAAGTGCGAGAAGCTCGCGGAACGAATCACGGGAAACAGATCTCTCTCGGAAGGGGCTGATTAAGGGCAAGGGCAAAATGGGCATTTTCAGAATGTCAAAACATGGTGAAAATGATACCAACAGAATGGGCTCGGCGAAACGAAGAAGTGGGCTTTGGAATCACCTCATTCGGAGTTACGGTTGCGGAGTTATAAGGTGTGGAAGAAGAAGGACCAATCTGTGAATATTTCTTCAGCAAACAGGTCCCTGAGTGGATAGGGCAGAGGCGCAAAATCAGAAATACGCTTTCTGAACAGGAAAACGCACTCCCGATAACAGAAGAAGGAAATACGCTTTCGGGAAAATGAAAGCGTACTAAGCGAAATACGCTTTCAAAGAACTGAAAGCGCACTCACCTAAAAGGCGCTTCCACTTATCCACGTCAGCACCCGGCTGGGTCAACGTGGAGTGGCTGACGCGCGGGGCCCACCTGCAGGTCGCCTCGCTCGCCCGAGGTCGTCGTCCCCATCGCGCTCGCCCGTGCCTGGCCACGGCAGAGCCGGCGCCCGACGGCGATAGCCGGAGCTACCGGCCGTCTCCAGCGATGCCCGGCCTACCTATAGATTTAGGGGGACGAGACAGATGCGTCCCCAGGCATGGCAGCTGCAGGGGAGCTCGGGAAACGATGGAGCGTTGGCCGCGGCGGAAGGGAGCTGCGGGCGTCGATGGGCTCGCGGCTACGGGTGCTCCGGCGAAGTGTGGAGGGGCTGGGGACGCTCGAGGGTGGTGGTGGAGACCTCTGGTGGTGGTGGAAGGCAAGGAGGGGGACGGCGTTGAGTGAATTTAGCCGAGCATGGCCGGCGGCCATGGCGGCAATGGTGGTCGTGGAGGGCGGCTCGAGCTCAGGGAAGAGGTCAGGGGAGGCTAGAGGAGGTGCAGGAGGTCAGTGGTGAAGCAAGACGGGGTCGGGGTGGCCTTATATAGGCGGGGGAGGGGTGTGCCGCGCTGTCGCCGCCGCGGACGCGTGTCCGGCGCCGCGGACGCGTGCCCACGCGCATGAGCTCGGAGTTAGGCGACGAGGAGGAGCAGTGGAGGCTCTCACGGGGAAGAGGAGGCCAAGGGGGCGCAGGGAGGATGACGACGGCGACGAACAGAGCCAAACCGCCACTGTGCTCTCGTGGGCGTTCGGCGGCGAGCGTCGGTGAGGAAGCGGACAGAGGGGGAGAGGGGTCCACGCGCGCTAAGGCGATGAGAGGAGGAGGTGCCGAAGCACAAACAGCCACTAAGCGCGGCCACTGCACACAGAGCGCGTGCACAGTGATGCCATTAACGCGGTCACCGCGTGCACTGGCATGTAGCGGGGGAGAGAGGCTTGAACATGATGTCTAGTGGTAAGTTCATCCAGGGTAGGTCTCATCTACGGTGGTAGCTTGGTTAAAACTGATCTGGTTAAACGGTAAGAACCCTCTGAAGTTTACTGCAGTAAACTTGGGTGAGCACTAGTGATCAATAGGAAGGGTTTTGGATCCAATGGAGTTGTCTGCGAGGTTGAGGTAAAGAAGGAATTTCATCCTGGTAACTTGGAGAAGAATTGGATCAAGATAAATCATAGTTGCTTTGCAACTGACCAAAATGGTCCAGAAATGAGATTTGGATGATGCACTCAAATGGTGTGGCCACTTGAGCTCAAATTTGGCAAGGTTTCATGATTTGATCCTATAAAGATGCTGTATAAGTTTCATACCAATTGGATTCACCAAAATGGTACTTGCTTCACAAACATCCTTGCTCACCAGAAACTTGCAAAAATTCTAGAGGAATAATGGCTTGATGAACCATGCCCAAAATGGG
This sequence comes from Triticum aestivum, assembly GCF_018294505.1. Classification (NCBI taxonomy): domain Eukaryota; kingdom Viridiplantae; phylum Streptophyta; class Magnoliopsida; order Poales; family Poaceae; genus Triticum; species Triticum aestivum. The sequence goes on along the minus strand of NC_057814.1, from coordinate 293,227,565 downwards.
TGGAGGTAGGTTATATGGATAATAGAAGGCCTAGAAAAATTGCCAGCCATAATGGAGCAAGAGAAAATATACTTGCTTCATAAACTGAAATTTTGGACAGAATCAAAGAATTGAAGATGAGCTCTCACGGAGGCATGGCATGAGCTCTAATTTGGTGGAGGGCTATGATATGATGATATGAGGGATCATGCAAAATGACAACTCATTTGGATATGCCTAGCTTGCACCTCCTTCACAAAGCTTCTTTCTGGATAGAAACTTTGGAAAATCATAATTGAATAAAACTAGGCAAATGAGGTTGCATTTTGGCATGTGGCAATGATATGGACAGGAAAATGTGTCCATGGAGTTTGAGGTCAATTGGGAAAAGGAAAATAGCACTTGCTTCACAATGTGCCATTTAGGGCAGAATAGGAAATGAATTATTTGAGCAAGATGATAAACATGACAAATGAAATATTTTGCCATATTTGAGAAATATATGACCCAAAAAATTTATGAGAATTATTTTGGGATTTTAGGAGTGATGTAAATAAAGGTTGCTTCACAACCTAGGGCAGATAGGGTTATTCCTTTAATAGAAAAAGGAATATTTCCTAGAAAAAGATTTTAGGGTTTTGTCAAGCAGTGAAGTGACAAGATCTTGGCAAGGTTTGAGAACGATGAGCCACTTGGGAAGGAAAAAAGAGGATGATTTCCCAGGTGACAAGGCCACAGAACCACTCCAAAAAGAAAAACAGAGCAAAAACCAATAAATCAAAAAGAAAAAGAAAAGGGCCAAAATCCAGGCTGTTACAACTCTTACCCCCTTAAAGAAATCTCGTCCTCGAGATTTAGTTGCTCTGGGAACAAGTATGACTTGAGGATACCGTTTCCAACTCGGGCATCCTTTTATCTTTATTTATTGTTACCCCAAGAATTTCAGATGATCAACTTACCTTGCTCTGGGGTGGATTTTCCCAAATTTTGATGGGTCTTTGCTCATATACCAAATCCTTTTGCTGGCGTTGATTTTCTCATATCTGCGGTGATGTCCGATGGATCTGATCATAAATTTCCTTTTGGTCATGAAAACCTTTTTATTTCTGTCATGGGGTTGCTGCAAGCCTTCTTGGTTCAATAAATGCTTAGAATTAATCATGGCCATCTTCTAACGGGATCTGACTGCTCATAGGTGGCACTGATTCATCTTGATTTATTTCCTTTGGCTCGAGCATGTGGCATATACCAGAGATTTGACTGCCTTCTGTTGTGAGCAATATAACGGTGTATGGAGTTATTGTTATGTCATAGCTCAAACATTTACATCTTGAGACTTTGCCCGACAGGAGTTGACGGACAAATGCTTTTCCTGACAGACTGACCGTGTACTTGATTCCGTCAGCGAGTATACCGGGTCTGAGATGATTATTCGGCTTTTGACTTTCTCGTTTTGTCGGTATACCCATTTTTGGTAATACGCTGTGATATGTTTTAACTCTGCCGTTGAGGTCAAACTGTTGAGGTTACAAAGGAATCTTGGATCTGACAGAACAGACTTGGATATTCCACACTAACCATGTCAAGCGGGTCAGCAGGATATGAAAATCCTTGTAAATAGAGTAGGCCGCTGAAGGTGTATGTCTTTGTGGATCCATATGGAATTATGGCCTCCAACTGATTTGGGTATCCGGACCCTGATGGTCGTGCAAAATACATCATACCTTTGTTGTCAGTCTCACCCTTTAACGGTCATGATTTTCTTTGTCAGGATACCTTGCTGAAATAACTTGGCCACACATGCCCTTGATTCTTCATATGACCATGACTGTGGCTAGTGCAATATTGTTGGCATTATTCCTTCTGCTTATTTTCTGACTTGTGTCCGCACATATATGACATATACTCGGGGTTTGTAGCTGTACGGAGCTCATTGCTGAGGCCAATCATACAAGAAGGTGACAAGAGTTCATGAGATCCCCTTGTAGGTGCGGAATATTGGCCTTGGTGGCCATTGTCAAGACTGTTACTTCTGCGATGTCATATTCAGATCTTGTCGATCCTTGCATTACATAAGGTGTGTATCTCTGCTTATCTTCATTTGCATGACTTATGAGGTTGTTGGGTCCGTACCTTTCTTAGGTATATCTGCTGGATCAGTGCCGTATCCCGTATGAGTGACCGATCTGACCCGGGATACATGCGTGCCATACGTATAATAATCATATGCAACTGAATACCATATTATTGCGGCAGGCATATGTTTTGACTGAATTGTTCCTCTGACAAAATTATTGCAAATTTGATCCTTGAGATGTACTGCCATATAACGCCAACTCATCATATAATCTCGGAGGACGGTGTATAGTGTGGTACTGACGCGGACTGGGTGGCTTACGAGGGAAGCCATCCAAGTAGCTTGCTGAGGAAGACTCTTAGATTCTGCTCGAGGCTTTTGTCTGGGTAGCGTGCAGTAGAAATCTCGATAGCTTACACCCGAAGCTTGGTCGGATTATTGTGCTGGAGAAACTTGAGTTCCATACTTGAGAAGCTTCTCCTCGGGTTTGCTTGTTGAGAAAAATTCATTTCCGTCGGTCAGAAGCTTTTACCAAGGTATCTTCTTGAGAAAGACCGGGTACCGTGGGCCGGAAATTGTTCACATATCATGCTGAGGAAAAATTTGAGGAGCCTTGCCTCAAAAATTTCTTCCGATAGCGTGTGGAATAATGCTGGGTTTCTTATATCCAAAACTTCATACTGATATGCAGACTGAAATCCATGCACACGTCCATAATATTTTGTGGCTGATTATTTGCATGAGAAAATTTGTTTGACTGTCTTCCTTGAGCATATCACATCCCGACTTTCTCTTGGAGTATAACATATTTCAAGTACCATTTATTGCTGAGCCAAAACTTTGCCTATGATCCATATCTTTGACTGAAAAATATATCGTTGGTCTTGCATCTGACTTGTCTTTCTGCTGGCTGGATCATTACTGCTGTAGAATTGATGCGGATAATCAATCCAAGATAACAATTGGTATTCTGAGCAGATATTCCTTATATCATGCGGTTGACTGAGAAGGCCATAATGTTTAGCTGAGCTTCTTCCAAATATTTGAAATACTTATTACTTCTTCGAGTTTGGTGTCAGTTGATGAGCAACTCTTTATAGGGGAAAAATAACGTAACACCGGGGCCCAAAAAGAAAGAAGCAAAAGAAAACTCAACTAAACAATAACACACAACAACAATCAATTCACACACAATCAATGTCACATTTTACCGCTAGTCACACAATATGCATGCCTACTTAAGCACACAAATCTTGCGGGATCTCCGGTTCTACGGTCTAGCATGCTGTGATGGTGTTCACGAGGACGAATAAATGTGTGGAAGAATTGGTGTAAACAGCGCTACACCAAGTGCTAGCTTAGCCACGTAGCAGCCTGGACTAGCTCGGAGGTGAGGACGCACTCGGTAATCATGTAGCGGGACACGAAGGTCGCAACCACATTATTATCAAGCGGGCGGAAAAAGATCCGTACTCGTCCAAGAAATAGGATAGCGGGGAAAAACTGAGGCTGCTGACATTGCCCTTTCTTGATAACTATGATCATTAAGGGTTGCCAAAATGACAAGAAAAAGGACGATCCATGATAGAAGCATGTCTACCACCCAAACAAAAGGTGGGGCTGAAGGAAATAATTCGGCGCGATACCTGAGCATCATTTTTGCAAACAGTGTCAGGATCACTTGGCATCACTCTGCTGGGACAGAAATGACGCCAAACACCGAAGAATGAGCAAGAAAAGAAAACTGGAGAAATGCAAAGGCTAAGCTGTAGTGGATCCGGACCGATGCCATCTACACTCACCAGATTAAACCGTTAGTAAAAAAAAAAGGCTACATGCATGCTATGCAACAAACAAATGCAGCAACCAAATGCGACAAACAAGACCACCTCTAAACTACCGATTTCTACCAGTTTCTACCGCTCGCGCTGACTAGGGCGTCCTACAGCCAGACCTGCTCTGATACCAAGCCTGTGGCACCCCGGCTCAGAGAAACCGGAACGCCCCGTATTCCAGCCCAGAGATCGAGGAGAAGTCTCTGGAAGACGACACTGCTTGACATAGAACAAATCAGCTCTTATTACAAGAATAATAATTACAAGGGTCTGATGTTACAAAGAAGCACATCAGCACTGCGACACCACGCATGCAATACTACACTTGCTCTATGCTAGCAGCGAAACAACTCATAGCAGCGGAATACTTCTAGCAGTGGAACAACGACGAAGGTGGTGAACTCCACTCCGTAGGGACTCTGGCTGGGACACGATCTAGCTCGCACGCACGGCAACCTCGACAAGCAATCAAGCAATCATGGCATCACCTGCAATCTGGCATGACACGCCAGGTCAGTACATTGAATGTACTTGCAAGCTCACAACAACCATAAACATCAAGGCAAGACAATAACATAGCATTAACAAGTTAATTAATTAACAACTACCATGATGAAGCAACTACTAAGCATGAGATGAAACTAATACAATGCTGATAAATCACCATCTCAGATCTCCATAACCATATCTCTCTTGGCTAACCGGCCAAGCAATATACCATCTCGATCAAATCATGATCAAAACCACACGGTGATCTTTCCGGCGATCACTACCATGACCAACACTTGGTCTCAAACTATGATCTTTCCGGCGATCACAACCATGACCAACACTTGGTCTCCAACATCATCATCAACATCCTGCCAAACTGTTACTGCTCACAATATATCATCATATAAATCACCTATAAGTCATTCCGTCATGTGAGTGTTGATCGAACGGTGGGACCTAGTACGAACCGATGCCCATGACCGAGGACGCGGCTATCGATAGATTAAACACACATACTCTGCAGAGGTAGCACACTTTACCCACACCACGGAACCCATGGCCTCGCACTCCCATTCGGGTGGACCAACGACGTTCCGACAAAACCGATCTACTGCCATGACACTCTCCCGGCCACTCCGACCCACTCCCAACTGGGCTAGTCCTGGGTGGCCCCGTGTCTACCAAAGACACAACGACCACCGTCGTGGCCAAAACGCCCCTCACGGGGACCGGATCCATAACAACAACAACGGGCACACAAGGTTATGTCTGCTTACCGGGCCAGGGTAAGCATGCCCATAACCTTCCCTAGTTGGAGGCACCGACGAGAGGCATGACAATAGACCGCATTAGGGCCTTCCCATAAAAGGCAAATGTGGTTGCACTGGAAAAAGCCCGGTTCGGTGGCACCTGACCAACTTAATGACGGAATTTAACCCCAAAATATAGTAGTAAAGACTGATACTCCAATATCATCTATCAACCTATAATCCAAGTCATAACAATATCCAACAAATAATCCAAACATAATCTGATCATCTCAAAACACTCCAAGGGTAGCACAACACTACTGTCATGATGAATCCGAAAACAATAACCCTACTACTCCAATAACAAGAATAAAACTATTCGGCTAAGATCCACATGTAAACATCATCTCCAAAAATAATACTCAATAGAACATCAACTAGCATCATGAAAATAATCATACTAACCACTAATAGTCCAAAGGCAGCATGATATCCAAAGTAATACTCCCAAAATATAATAACAGATACCATCATGGAAATAATCATAATACCAACCACTAATACTCCAAAATAATACCAGATACCATCATGAAAAATAAACATAATATCCACTAAGAATCCAAAGGCACATGTCAACCACATAATCATCCAAATATTAATCCTAGAACTCCAAGCAATATCATGGCAATATCAAGATCAAACAATACTCCGAGAAATGCCATGAACAAATCATACATAGCTATCACAATATTTTAAACAAGTTCAAATGAATAAACCATGTCACTGCATTGCAATCATGCAAATGGAGGGTGTGGCTTGCCTGGGGTGGAAGAAATCACTGGGAGAAAGTGCGAGAAGCTCGCGGAACGAATCGCGGGAAACAGATCTCTCTCGGAAGGGGCTGATTAAGGGCAAGGGCAAAATGGGCATTTTCAGAATGTCAAAACATGGTGAAAATGATACCAACAGAACGGGCTCGGTGAAACGAAGAAGTGGGCTTTGGAATCACCTCATTCGGAGTTACGGTTGCGGAGTTATAAGGTGTGGAAGAAGAAGGACCAATCTGTGAATATTTCTTCAGCAAACAGGTCCCTGAGTGGATAGGGCAGAGGCGCAAAATCAGAAATACGCTTTCTGAACAGGAAAACGCACTCCCGATAACAGAAGAAGGAAATACGCTTTCGGGAAAAATGAAAGCGTACTAAGCGAAATACGCTTTCAAAGAACTGAAAGCAAACTCACCTAAAAGGCGCTTCCACTTATCCACGTCAGCACCCGACTGGGTCAACGTGGAGTGGCTGATGCGCGGGGCCCACCTGTAGGTCGCCTCGCTCGCCCGAGGTCGTCGTCCCCATCGCGCTCGCCCGCGCCTGGCCACGGCAGAGCCGGCGCCCGACGGCGATAGCCGGAGCTACCGGCCGTCTCCAGCGATGCCCGGCCTACCTACAGATTTAGGGGGACGAGACAGATGCGTCCCCAGGCATGGCAGCTGCAGGGGAGCTCGGGAAACGATGGAGCGTTGGCCGCGGCGGAAGGGAGCTGCGGGCGTCGACGGGCTCGCGGCTACGGGTGCTGCGGCGAAGTGTGGAGGGGCTGGGGAGGCTCGAGGGTGGTGGTGGAGACCTCTGGTGGTGGTGGAAGGCAAGGAGGGGGACGGCGTTGAGTGAATTTAGCCGAGCATGGCCGGCGGCCATGGCGGCAATGGTGGTCGTGGAGGGCGGCTCGAGCTCGGGGAAGAGGTTAGGGGAGGCTAGAGGAGGTGTAGGAGGCCAGTGGTGAAGCAAGACGGGGTCGGGGTGGCCTTATATAGGCGGGGGAGGGGTGTGCCGCGCTGTCGCCGCCGCGGATGCATGTACGGTGCCACGGACGCATGCCCACGCGCATGAGCTCGAAGTTAGGCGACGAGGAGGAGCAGTGGAGGCTCTCACGGGGCAGAGGAGGCCAAGGGGGCGCAGGGAGGATGACGACGGCGACGAACAGAGCCAAACCGCCACTGTGCTCTCGTGGGCGTTCGGCGGCGAGCGTCGGTGAGGAAGCGGACGGAGGGGGAGAGGGGTCCAGGGGAACTGCGACGATGAGAGGAAGACAATGGACACGGTCACGCGCGCTAAGGCGATGAGAGGAGGAGGTGCCGAAGCACAAACAGCCACTGAGCGTGGCCACTTCACACAGAGCGCGTGCACAATGAGGCCATTAACGCGGTCACCGTGTGCACTGGCATGTAGCGGGGGAGAGAGGCTTGAACATGATGTCTAGTGGTAAGTTCATCCAGGGTAGGTCTCATCTACGGTGGTAGCTTGGTTAAAAGTGATCTGGTTAAACGGTAAGAACCCTCTGAAGTTTACTGCAGTAAACTTGGGTGAGCACTAGTGATCAACAAGAAGGGTTTTGGATCCAATGGAGTTGTCTGCGAGGTTGAGGTAAAGAAGGACTTTCATCCTGGTAACTTGGAGAAGAATTGGATCAAGATAAATCATAGTTGCTTTGCAACTGACCAAAATGGTCCAGAAATGAGATTTGGATGATGCACTCAAATGGTGTGGCCACTTGAGCTAAAATTTGGCAAGGTTTCATGATTTGATCCTATAAAGATGCTGTATAAGTTTCATACCAATTGGATTCACCAAAATGGTACTTGCTTCACAAACATCCTTGCTGACCAGAAACTTGCAAAAATTCTAGAGGAATAATGGCTTGATGAACCATGTCCAAAATGGGTGGAGGTATGTTATATGGATAATAGAAGGCCTAGAAAAATTAGCAGCCATAATGGAGCAAGATAAAATATACTTGCTTCACAAACTGAAATTTTGGACAGAATCAAAGAATTGAAGATGAGCTCTCATGGAGGCATGACATGAGCTCTAATTTGGTGGAGGGCTATGATATGATGATATGAGGGATCATGCAAAATGGCAACTCATTTGGATATGCCTAGCTTGCACCTCCTTCACAAAGCTTCTTTCTGGATAGAAACTTTGGAAAATCATAATTAAATAATTACTAGGCAAATGAGGTTGCATTTTGGCATGTGGAAATGATATGGACAGGAAAAGGTGTCCATGGAGTTTGACGTCAATTGGGAAAAGGAAAATAGCACTTGCTTCATAATGTGCCATTTAGGGGAGAATAGGAAATGAATTATTTGAGCAAGATGATAAACATGACAAATGAAATATTTTGCCATATTTGAGAAATATATGACCCAAACAATTTATGAGAATTATTTGGGAATTTTAGGAGTGATGGAAATAATGGTTGCTTCACAACCTAGGGCAGACAGGGTTATTCCTTTAATAGAAAAAGGAATATTTCCTAGAAAAAGATTTTAGGGTTTGGTCAAGCAGTGAAGTGACAAGATCTTGGCAAGGTTTTGAGAATGATGAGCCACTTGGGAAGGAAAAAGAGGATGATTTCCCAGGTGACATGGCCACAGAACCACTCCAAAAAAAAAACAGAGCAAAAACCAATAAATCAAAAAGAAAAAGAAAAGGGCCAAAATCCAGGCTGTTACAGAGGTGCCGTGCGGGGTAGCTATTTGAGTACAGGAGGCGTGTGATCAGACCCCCTGCGCGTGCTCATCGGGAGGAGAGCCCTTTGACCACTACCCGCCGCGCACCTCCCTCCCAACGTCTCCATTAATGGCACCCGAGCACCTGTTCTACGGCGTGGCTATATGTCTCACTTGACTGAGATTTAAGAGAGAAAAATGAAAATCTGAAAAGAAAGTTTTGCACGGATCTTGATGTAAGATCCGACGGACCTATATAGCATCGACTGCGACTTATAGCAAGCATGATGAATATAAGGACGATGATAGTGGATAATAATTGTCTTACATATTTAGGAACATAATTAAAAAAGCCACATGCAGCAACGCCCGAAATACACAAGGGCAATAGAAGAAGGAAGACAACAATCTGGCTTGCTGATCTCTACTTTCTTGATGCATTGCTGCAGGCCACGGGAACTAGTCTCTGCGGCGAGCGGCGATGAGCTCTTTCTTGTTCTCAAGATGCTGCTTGAGAGCATCCACGGATTCCTCCACCAGCCTTCTGCGCTCGATGCGCAGCATGGCATTCTCGTCCATAAGTTTCTCGACGATGACGCTGGTCCTCTTCAACAAGGCAGTGGTCTACTCCTGCTGCTCCGCACTTCCGACGATCTTCGCCCTCAGCAGGTCGCGCTCGGCCCGGAGCTTCGCATTGCTCTCATTTAGTTGCCGGATGACGCTGGTAGACTGTTCAAATGAGGCTTTCAGGTCATCCTGCAACCTTGCCCAGCTGGAGATCTAATCCAGCTGCCTAAGGATGAGGGGCACGCATGCGCCTATAAGAGTCCTCACCTGCCCGCGAGACATTTTCCCAGGCCGCCGCGGCGCGGGAGGACATCTCTGCTGCATTCGCGGCATGGCGGGACATCTCTTCTGCTTCCGTGGCGCGGGCGGACCAGTCTGCTGCATCGACGGCGCGACGGGACCTCCATGCTGCTTCGACGGCGCGGCGGGACCTCTTTGCTGCTACAGCCGCGCAGCGAGACATGTTGGCTGCTTTCGTGGTGAGGCGGGACATCTCTCGTGCTTCCGCTTCCAGGCTCGCCTCTCCCTGGTGGCAATCTCTCGACCCAGAACTCACGCTGGCCATGGCAGACGCAAGGGAACGATGATGAATGACTTGTTTGTTTTTGTGGATGAGGAGTTGAGGAGGAATGTGCAGTCATCTTGGAGTAGTAGTATTTATAACCGAGTAGTAATACGCTCCTAAGTGGGAAACCATTTAGGTTTTGATCGGTGTGAACAGGTTTGCAATTTGGAATGTGACGGGACGCGACCTCCCTGTTCTTCTAAAAAAATTTGTGACGGGACGCATGCTCAAAATTTACTGATGGTTATAAGTGCGGCACTATTCCCGGAAGGCGTAACGTGGGCACGTACACCTTCTCGGCCGCGTACGTGGCGTTTGCACCATAGGGTGCACCACGATAGGCAATGTCAGCACACGTCTTGTTCCAACAACCATGCGCGCTTGTTATTACCATCGCGCACGCTTCTTTTAATTAGAATGTGTGTGCCCGTCTAGCGCACACACGTTGATCTATCTAACTGTTTCAGTTTGTTGTGGCTAATCACAAACAGTTCATCCATGTGAAGTGTATGCCATTAATAGCAGACACTTTGATCTGGCTGACCCATTTCTGTTCTATTGCCTAATCGCAAATATTTAATCTTTCTGAAGCGTATGCCCTCAATCACACACACCTTGATCTAGCTGACCGTTTCTTTTGTGTTTCCTAATCACAAACAGTTCATCCGAGTGACGCGTATGCTGTATATCGCACACGCCTTCATCAGGCTGCCCGTTTCTTTTGTTCCGCCTCATCGCAAACAGTTCATTGGACTGAACCGTATGCCCTAGATCGCACATGCAACTAAAATCTGAACCGTGTTTGATGGCTCCGCCATCGCAAATGTTTTGCACCTTTTTTAACGGTTCTTTTACACCAGCGTTTGCGATTATTGCATCGCACACAGTTTCTTCGAAGGGTCTCTGATCGTAGTGTCGCATTAGCAGCATGCTGCAGTAGTGCAACTTCCATATCATGCAATAGTTGAAGGAGTCACAAACCCTCTTGCTGGTAAGACAAGGGACAAGGTAACCTAATGCTCTCATGGACATCATCGTATGTGTGTTTCACTCTATGTCTATGGGTATCTTTGTGTGTTCCTTGTGGGACTAACCCATGTAGGTATTGAAAGTGCAACTCACTCCAATGGATTGCTCCAAATGATCTACATCAACATTGAGCATCCACATCTTCAACACCTACATGAAGTCATCATCGACAAAAGCCAAGGTTAGTTCATCCCTCTATGGGGGATATCACATCTAGGGGGAGCTTTGCTCTAACAATTGAGCTAAAGCAACTCTAATGGTGTGAACACAACAATGCTTTTATGTAAAAGTGGTAACCCCACTTATGCTTAAACGATGAGTATGACCTACGATCAAATGTTCTCATTTGACTCCTCAGTCCACATACTCATATATAGATGACCTAGTCATCGCCAACTATTTGATAGATGCTAGAGTGTTTGTGCATGCTTTGCCACATGATTTATTTGCTATCTTATTGTGTGAGCATGTTGGTTGCATAATTTTCTCATTCGAGGACATCCATTTGTTGCTTTGGTTGTTTGGTTTTTCTTTTGCCAAATGGATGGACAAGAATGCCTAAGTACTCCCTCTAGCTATCTATGCTTTTCTCGTCTCAAACTCTATTCATGCTACATCGCAAAGTTTGAACAAGTCGAATTCGGACTCTCCGGTGAGGATCACTCGTAGCCACCAATCTGTCAAGGGCTTAACTTCCAAAACCTCTTAATGCAAATCGGTAAGACCAACTCACCACTACTCGGTCTCACCGGATTCATTAAGTTGATCTAGGTTTTCATCTCGGTGCAACCGATTTGAACAATTCGGTCACACTGAGTTGCAGCAACTGCTAGCAGTTTTGCATCTCGGTGCCACCGAGTCGTTCCACTCGGTCACACCGGCAGTGGCTGGGTACATATACCGCGGGTTGAAATTTGGATATTTCTCCAAAACACTTGACCGCGCCTTCCCAGCTCCGCCACCCCCTTGGTCTCCGGATCATCGCCATCGTCGCCAGTGCCTCCTGCCGCTGGTCTCCATCGCCGTCAACGGGATTCTCACCACCATTGTCGTCGTAGCAAGTTCGTCGCCAAGTTAGGGTACTGACTTGACCTCTTTGTGCGCTCCATTATTATGATTCTTGCACAAAGATCTTCGCCATTGTTCTTTGCACGAATGAGATCAATCTATCCACTGAAAGAATCCATTAGAATAGATTTGTTGCAAAAACTTAGGGTTAGGTTTCCGCCGAACTCATCTCGGACCGACCGATCTGAGGATCTCGGTCTCACCGGTTTGGCTCTGGCCATTGCACAAGTACAAGTCGGTCTGACCGAATTGTACTGATCGGTGTGACCGAAATCACCTACTCTGTGAAACCCTAGCATCTCGGAGTCACCGAACTGTATTTCGGTCTGACCAAAAATGTATGTTTAGATTCTGTTAGTGCTTCGGTGTCACCGAGTTTGTCAAATCAGTAGCTCCGAAATGCTTTCTGTAGAAAACTAAAGTTAAGTTTTTGTCTCAATATTTTTGTAAAATAGCTGCACTTTGTGATGCTCATCCACTCTATATATATCCATCTATTCACAGGGTCAGTTTCAGCTATGTCAGAGGGCAGTGACAGCCAGAACAGGTCTGAAGAGCAAGTAAATATTAGTGAGGGCACTAGTCCCTCAGGTAGTTATGATGAAGGTAGCAGAAGCACACCCAGCAACTTGCCTAAGGCAGCAACTAGGCAAAGGAAGAAGAGAACTTTAGAATCTGAGGATGAGGATTTTGTCATTGAGGAGGAGGTGACCTCCAAGAAAAAGGTGCTCAAGAAGGAGTATGCTGCTGCTACTGCCACCAAGCCTGGTATGCAAAAGAAGGCTCCTGCCAAGAGGAATCCAATGTCTAAAGCCAGAGCCGCCATTCAAGAAACTATGGAGTTCACTCTTGAACTAAGAGAAGAAGAGGCTGCTGAAGGAAAGAAAAGGAAGGAGAGAGTCAGAAAGACCATTGCTAGAGTCATTGGCAAACCTTCTATGATGAGAGAATCAAATGAAGAGGAGGAGGAAGAAGAGCCAGCTACACCTCCACAAAAGACTCAAAAGCTTATGGGGGATGCCATAAGGACTGGGGCTGCTCCATCAAAGCCCAAGTCTGCCCCCAAGCCTCCAACTCAAGCTCAAGCCCCCAAACCATCTGCACCCAAGAGATCAACAAGGAACATATCTGTTGCTGAGAAGAACAAGGCCCCAGTGCTTGAGGTTCAAGAAGAAGAAGAGCAACAAGTGCTCAGAAAACTGAAGCCAAAGATTCCAGATCATAGTGATGATCATCCTGTGGCAGAAAACAAGAAGGAGAGGAAGGATGCAGGTCTGAGACTCTGGAGGAAGACTGATACTTATACCACCAGGAGGAGGACTGCTGTAGAATATCGTTTCCACACTAAGGAACATCAGGACTTCTATGAGATAGTCTTGTTGGACAAGAAGCCCATAGTTTGTGATATGAAGTGGGCTGACTGGAAGTTCATTGATAACAATGAGGACTACTTCCCAGGTGTGCATGAGATCTTCAGGATGAATGAAGTGGACAAGTTTGTTGGTCGGAAGTTGACCAAGTGCAATGATGAGATGATCATGCAATTCTATTCCAGTGCTCACTTCTACCCAGATGGAAGGATTGTCTGGATGACCGAGGGAACTAAATATCAATCTACAATCTCTGAGTGGGCCAAGTTAATCAATGCCCCTAAGGAAGATGAGAATGACACTGATGTATATGCCAAGCCTAGTAAGGATCACAACTCCATGGCAAACATGTACAAGACTATTCCTGATGCTGCCTTGGAGACACATACGCTTGGGTCAATATACTATTTGTTGTCTAGCTTGACCACCGTCAACACCATCTTGAGGCACACTCTTTTGCCCAAGTCAGGAGATCATAGGATGATCCGTGGACACTCAATCAACTTGCTCCAGATGTTTGATGTACCCCAGAAGTTCAAGGTGATGAGCCTGATTGTGGAAACAATGAAGAGAACTGCAGCTGATCAGAAGAGATCATGTGGATATGCCCCTCACATACAGATGTTGATCATCTCCAAGATGGGAACAAGGACATATCTTCTTGATAAAGAGCATCTTCCCCTGAGGCCAGATTTTGAGGACAATGAATTTGTCATGGATGCATCTCATCCAACTTGTGCAGAAGCTCAGGAGAAGAGAGAGAGAGAGAGAGAGAAAAGGCTGCAAAAGTAGCAAAGGAAGCCAGTGCACCAGATGCTTCAACTGTGATGCTCAAGACCAAGCAGGATCAACTCAGTTATCTGCTTGAGGCTACTGTGAGAATTGAGAAGGGCTTGGCCACCCTGACTCAAAATCAAGAGAGTCTTGAGAGGATCATTGAGACAAAATTTCATGATCAAGATGTGAAGGTCACAGACATCCTGTCGGTGTACAAAAGTAGGGGTCCCTTTTTGCACCCCTTTACTTGTGCACGGGCAGTCGCAGCCCCACACCCCTGACCACACTTGGCGGGGCGGGAGAAGCAAGGGCACGAGACAACTAGACCAATGCCAAGACCAGAGAACACAAAGAGCAAGAGGGCGAGGTGGACTCCCCCGACAAGACCCTTGCCGGGGCTGCCTCCGCAGCCTCGGTGAGAGCCTTGCCGGGGCAACTTGCCCAATGCCAGCAGAGCGCGCCACCCTTGAGCCCAAGGGTTCCAACGCCATCAACCACATTGGAACCAAGGCTCGGGAGGCACCTCCATGGTGGCTTGCGGATCTTTGTGAAGATCATAAACACACAAGATCAGATGAGGACCAGAAGACGACGATCCTCGGCAAGATCCTTGCCGAGGAAATCCACGAGACCCCCGGCAAGATCCTTGCCGGGGATGACCACGATGCCACGACAAGACCCTTGGCGGGGCCCCAGCAAGACCCTTGCCGAGGACACTTGCGGGGCCATAGCCAGGCCCACGTCTGCCAAGACCCCACCACCGTTCCCATACAACGGCCAACCCAACCAGCTTGGCAGGCACCTGTGTGGTGATGTGCGGCCTCCAGGCCAACTCAGCAAGCACCTACGTGGTGGCATGTGACGTGCGGCCTCCAGGCCAACTCAGCAAGCACCTACATGGTGGCATGCAGATCTTCGTGAAGACCCTACCACCACGCCATCTCAGCAGCCAGCCAGCCTACGTGGCGCTGCATGCCTCGATGGCCTGGACGCGTGTCGGAGTGAGGCGAAGTGGCAACGGACGGGACGGGCCTCGTTCCGTCCCCAATAAAGCAACGGGACACCTAAGGAGCGCATTTAATGCGCCTTGTCCCGTAATGACAGGCGATAAGCTTGTACACTGTACCCCTTTCCACCTCCTGTGTGCCACTGTGGCGACCCCTTTTGTCTATAAAAGGAGGCCCGAGGCGTACTGGAGAAGGATTCGGATCTTTTGGACTATGCACGCACCACAGCTAGTTCGAGAGCTCAAGAACACTCAAATATACACCAAAGCAGGACTAGGGTATTACGCATCCTTGTGGCCCGAACCTGGGTAAACGATCTTTGTGCTGACTACCAGACCCGCTCTTTGCACAACCCCGCGCCCGCCAACCGTAGAAGGGATCCTAGTGATCCCATAGGTGCCGTTTCCGCCAACATCTTTGGCGCGCCAGGTAGGGGGCGCAGTTGTGAAAATCCGGTGTAGCAGTTGGTTCAGCAGTTCTTCATCGCCATGGCTCCCAAGAAGAAGACGATCACGGCGATCGGTTCATCGGGGCCGAATGGCTCGTACCAGTGCGGGCGAGTGGTGAGGTGGTCGCGGATGGAAGCCGAGGCGCGGCCCACGAACACCCACATCGCTCTGGCAGTCAAAGCCTGGCGAGTGGCGTTGTTTGTGCGCGAGATGGCGGGCCGCACGCCGCCAAATCCAAAGACGGAGTTGGGCCCCTTGCAGGCAGCGCGGGGCCCTCCAAGGGCGGCGTCGTGCCACCCATCGGCGGCGCGGCGACTTCCAAGACGCCTACGCCGGCCCCCACGACGCGCTCTTCCCAGGTTGTGTGCGACGAGCAGCATCGCCATGCTGGTGACCCCGGGCGCTGCCGTCTGAAGTGTCCTATGCCTCATTTGTGGGACGTAGAAGGCCAGCATGCACGCCGAGGCGCTGGCGAAAATGGCGCACAGCCGCAAGGCCGTGATAGAGCTCGTTCTAACATGGTTAGAAGTCGGAGCGCATCACGGTCCACGCAGCGTTCGCTGCCACCCACGCCAGCAGAAGCTTTAGCATGCGTAGTTGCTCCTCGACTTTCCTCCTGCTGCGGAAAATCTCGACGAGTGGAGAGCCACCATCCGGAGCCTCGTCGGCGTTGCCAACAAAGATGAGCCGCGACCAGCGGGGCCCTCAGGCCGGCGCTCCGTCGAGCCACCGCATGCCAGTAGTAGAAGGACTGGAGTTGTTGCGGCCAGGGTGCACTCTCCTCCCCCATGCAAGCCACCGCGGGTGTCGGTCCATCGTGATGACGCTTGTGATAACATTTCCATAGCGTCGTCCGACCCACGGATCCACCGCAATCAGCGCCAAGTTCTTCGGGAGCGAGCCCATGAAGACGCTCGAACCACCATCGAGCGCCGGCGCGAAGCACGCCACCAGTCAGACAGGCGGGCGGGGCCCACTATGGACCACCCAGCATCGGGAGGCTCTGGTGGCCTACCCTATGAGGTGGGTTGCCCAGCCTTTACCCGTGAGCTGCGGCAGTTCCAGTGGCCCTCTCACTGCACGTTCAAGCCCGACGTTGGCGAGAAGTACAACGGCAAGACCCACCCGTCGGAGTTCCTCAGCAAGTCCACGCGATGCAGGCCGCTGGAGCTCGCGACGACAAGGTGCTCGCCAATTACTTCCCGTTGGCACTTAAACCCAATGTCATGTCATGGTTGATGCACCTGCCGGCAGATTCCATTTCTTCTTGGTCGGATTTGTGTTATGAGTTCGTTGGCGCTTTCACTGGAGGCCACCAAGCTCATGGCCAGGCAAGCGATTTGCATATCATCCCCCGGAAGGAAGGTGAAACCCTGTGCAAGTACATACAGAGGTTCAGCCGGGTGCAATACAACATCCCAGATGCTCATCCCGCCGCCGTGATTAGCGCATTCCATCAGAATGTGCGCAACCGCAAGATGCGTGAAGAGCTGGCGATGAACAAGGTCAAAGATGTGGCCGAACTTTACGTTCTGGCCGATAGGTGCGCTCGAGCTGAAGAGGGGAGGAAGTACCCCGGCGAGGACGCCGGTGCGGAAACCAACTCCACAGACGAAGATACCACCGCCCTGACGAAGAAGGGTCGGCGCCACAACAGGAAGCGCAAGGGCAAGACCGTGCTTGCCGTTGAGGGATCTGAGGACACCGGCACTGCCAAGAAGGCCAAGGCAGACGACCCCGGCAAGGAAATTGCCGGATGCGCCTCTTGCCGGGCCTTGGCGGCTGCCGACAAGCCAGGAGGCTCCGACAAGCAGTACTGCAAGATCCACCGCACCAAGGGCCACGACCTCCAGAATTGCCGACAAGTTGAGCTGCTTGCTGAGATGCAAAAAGCTGAATATGAGAGGCGGGACAAGGAGAAGGGTCAGGATGGTGCCGAGGGATCCTGCAAGAAGTGTGGTGGCCAAGGAGGTTGCCGTGGCAAGGATAACTAGCAAGAGAGGCCCACTCGGCGAGCACGAGTTCCAGAAAGCTACAGAGGCCATGTGCGTCTACGGTGGCGCCTCGCTGCACACCTCCCACCGCCAGCTCAAGCAGTGGGCGCGTGAGATCACAGCAGCGGAACCATCATTCGATGCTCAAAAGCCACTGAAGTGGTCCAGCACGCCCATCATTTTTGACGCCGAGGACCACCCTGATCGCACAACTGCGGTCGGGTGTTTGTCATTGTTGGTTTTGCCAACAATACACAACCTCAAGGTGACAAAAATGCTGGTTGACGGCGGGGCCGGTCTGAAGTTGATCTCGCCTGTTGTGATCAAAAGGCTGCAAATTCCTGATGGATACCTCGAAGAGACGGGCACATTTCAAGGGGTCAACCCGGTAAGGAGTTAGCCGAAGGGTAAGGTCACGCTGCCCGTGACGTTTGGAGGCGAGTTGAAGTATAGGACAGAGAGGATTGTTTTCGATGTAGCCGAGATCCCCTTACCCTACAACGGGATCCTCGGCCGCCCAGCATTAGCCAAGTTCATGGCAGCCTCACATTACGCCTACAACACGCTGAAGATGCCTGGGCCGATGACCATCATCACCGTCCCCTCCGACAAGAAGGATCCGCTGATCTGCGCTGACCAACTCTACCGGAAGGCAGTTGCAGCGACTGCCACCAAGGCACTTGCTCATGCTGGCGAAGCCCCGGGGGGGGGGAGAGAAGACCGGTAAGACCTCTCGCACCCACTCCGACAAGCGCACCTCTTCGGAGTGCTATGCTCCCATCGAGGACGTGCCAGAGAGCTCCACTGGCAAGAGCAAGAAATCTAGAGCTACACCACCAGAGACCAAGAAGGTGTCCATCCAGGAGGATGGCACGGGAGGGGCTTTCACCATAAGCTCCACCCTCGACAGCAAATAGGAAGGCGCGCTCATCACTTTCCTGCGGGCGAATGTCAATGTGTTTGCGTGGCAAGCATCCGACATCCCCAGCGTTCCCAAGGAGGTGATTGAGCACCATCTTGCTGTCTGTCCGCATGCGTGACCCGTCAAGCAGAAGGTCAGGAAACAGGCTCCGGAATGGCAAGAGTTCATCACAGAGGAAATTGGAAAGTTGGAAGCGGCAGGCTTGGTGAGATGGGTACTCCATCCGACGTGGTTGGCCAATCCGATGGTGGTGCGCAAGGAAAATGGGAAGTGGAGACTGTGTATTGATTACACATACATCAATAAGGCTTTTCCAAAGGACCCTTTCCCGTTACCGCGCATCGACCAGATTGTTGACTCCATGGCCGGGTGTGACTTGTTATCATTCCTCGACGCTTACTCGGGATACCATCAGATCTTCATGATGAAAGAAGATGAAGAGAAGACAGCGTTCATCACCCCATGTGGTACGTATTGTTTCATGCGAATGCCTTTCGGGTTGAAGAGGGCTGGCTCGACGTTTGCGAGAGCAGTCCAAATTGGTTTTGAGCCTCAGCTGCATAGAAATATGGAAGCTTATATGGATGACATAGTGGTCAAAACCAAGGACAGGGCAACACTCGTACAAGATTTAGAAGAGACGTTTGCAAATTTGTGCAAGATCAACCTCAAGCTGAACCCTGAGAAGTGTGTCTTCGGCGTTCCGTCTGGCAAACTTCTCGGGTTCTTTGTGTCACAGCGTGGGATCGAGGCGAACCCAGACAAGATCAAAGCCATTGAGCAAATTGAGGCACCTAGGCGGATCAAGGATGTACGTCGGCTCGCTGGCTGCGTTGCCGCCATGAGCAGATTCATCTCCAAGTCTGCTGAATGTGCCCTTCCCTTTTTCAAAATCTTGAAAAAGGCGGGCCCAATGGAATGGACCCCAGAGGCAGAGGCAGCCCTGCAGGATTTGAAGAAGTACCTCTCCTCGACGCCAATACTGGTTGCGCCTAAACCACAAGAACCGTTGCTCCTATATCTAGCGGCAACGAACCAAGTGGTCAGCGTCGCGCTAGTGGCACAGAGGGAGGTCAACGAAGAGGCAATGGCAACGGCAGGGCTGGCGGATGGCAAACCAGAACTCCCCCCGGCAGGGCCTAGTGCCGGTAAGCCGACGCCCCCGACGGAGTTTGACGCTGGCGAAGCAGAAGCGACGCAACCAAATGAAATAGTGCAGAAGAAGAAGATGATGCAGCATCCGGTTTACTTTGTCAGCTCCCTCTTCCAGGGGGCTAGATCGAGGTACTCCGGTGTGCAGAAATTGCTCTTCGGCCTCCTTATGGCCTCAAGGAAGCTGCGTCATTACTTCCAAGCACACGAAATCACCGTTGTCACCCGCTTCCCGTTGCAAAGGATATTGCATAACCCGGACGCAACCGGGAGAATTGTGGAATGGGCTTTCGAACTGTCGAGCTTTGGTTTGAAGTTTGAAAGCACTTCGATAATTCAGAGTAGAGTCTTGGCGGAGTTCATTGCGGAATGGACCTCAACGCCCAACGAAGAGACTCAGGAGACCGCTCTCCCCAGCATGGAAACAAATCGCGACTGGATTATGTACTTTGACGGGGCTTTCTCGCTGCAAGGCGCCGGTGCTGGTGTAACGCCCCGGATCCGATGCGCCAGGTGTTTGCCAGTTATTCGTCGTTGTTGCCATGTCATTTGCTTGCGTGTTGCACTTTGCCATGTCATCATCTGCATTTCATATCTTGTCATCATGTGCATTGCATTTGCATACGTGTTCATCTCATGCATCCGAGCCTTTTCCCCGTTGTCCGTTTTGCAATCCGGCACTCCTATGTCACCCGACGCCCCCTTTTGCCTCTTTTCATGTGCGGGTGTTAAACGTTCTCGGAATGGACCGAGGCTTGTCAAGTGGCCTTGGTATACCACCGTTAGACCACCGGTCAAGTTTCATTCCATTTGGAGGTCGTTTGGTACTCCAACGGCTAACAGGGCAACCGCAAAGTCCGTTTGTGTGTTGCAGCAAAACCCCCCTTCTAACAGCCCCAAAACCCCCCTAAGTCTCCGCCATGCTCTCGGTCATTCGATCACGATCGCGTGGGCGAAAACCGCACCTCGTTTGGACTCTCCTAGCCCCCTCTACCTATTTAAACACCTTCCCTGTCCAAAATCGCAGTCCAAACCCTAAATTTCGTCCCACCTCGCAGCCGGACATGTCCG
>NC_057814.1:293022637-293206405 GCF_018294505.1 Triticum aestivum | reverse complement strand
CGCGCCTCGCCGCCGCCGCGCGCCTCGCCGCCGCCGCACCTCGCCTCGCCTCCATGGCCTCCACCGCCGTTCGCCGGTGCCGCCTCCCCACCGACGCTCCTCCTTGCCCTCTCCCTCCGGTCGCCGGCCTCCTCCACCTCGTCCTCTCCCTCTCCTCCGGCAAGTCCCCGGTGAGAAGCCGCGCCGACGGCCCGAGCCCGTCGAAGCCCCGGCCAGATCCAATCGAGCTCGAGGTTGACTTCCCCCCTCGAAATCTCTGTCTGGAAATTTTGACATTACATGCTCCTGTTCATCATGGCATTACTCTCCGCATATAGCTCCGTTTTGCGCGTGTAATATATCAAAATGTTCGTCTCGTGATGCTCCACATTTTGTTCAATTGCACCATGTTCATTTGAGTTCATATTCATGCCCAAATCATCGTTGCAAGAGTGCTAGTTGCTGTTATCTGCTGTTACTTATCAGAACTTGGAGATTTGTTATTTTTGTTGCATTTAATCTATGCACCTTATGAGTAAGAGCTCTACAGGTGTTTTGTTTTATGCCATGCCATCTGTCCATAGGTGTATGCCATGTATTTTTGTGATCTCTGTGGTGACTAGCACAAGCATGCAAACTAGGCTCCGTAATGTTTCTGATTTCAGAGACTTAGTATTTTCTCCAAGTCTTTGTCTGCTGTTATTTTGTTGCCATGTAAACTTGATGCTACAGAGAGATCCATGCATATTTTGGAGATGTTCAGTAAGGATGTTTTGTAGATATTGTTGTAGTTGATCATTCCTTCCCTTGGTTACAATTATCGAGTGCAATAGCATGACTCAATCTTGCTCTACTTTTGCTATAAAATGTTCCTGGCAGATTGTTTACGTGTTATTCAATTTTCCCAAGCTTGTTGTAGTTGTTTCATACATGCTATGTATTTGCTCTTGTCATGGATAGCTTCATAAACATGCCATCTTGCTGTAGGTATGCTTGTTTTGTCATGCATTGCTTTGAGATGAGTGCATCAAGCTCACCAACATGCCTTCATATTATTGTTTCTGCCATGCTCTGTTTTCTGCTAAGTCTGAAACCTGATAACAAAACTTGCTATGTTTACATGGTTGCCACCATATCTTCTGGTCCTTTTTGGCTTATGGTTAGTAAGGTACTTTTGTCATATGCATTTAGGAGAATACTGCAATGCCTTGCTTTGCCATGTTAAGTGCCTGTAGCATGTTGATTTCGTGCTCTGAATATTGCAACCTGATGTTATTTCTGTCATGTCCAGTAATTTCTGCCAAGTCTGTGAACCTGTTATTATTTGCAATCTTGCCATGTCCTTTCGAGCATGTTCTGGTGATTTCTCGAGATAGCTCAGTGTTCATGTTTTGTTGTGCTTTACCTGTACATCATGTCCATGCCTTTTGGTTTCATGTTAAGGTGCTGTTGCATATTGTTTTGATGCTTGCTAGTTGCATAGTTGCTGTTTTGGACAGATTGTTGCTATATCTTGTTTCGAGTATATGTGTTGCACCGTTGCTCCGTTTTGAGCATGCTCTATATGAAACTTGCTTAGTTTTGCATGTAGTCTCATATTATCATGTTGAATCCTTGTTTTGAGGTGTTGGCTTGATGGTTGTATGCATTTTGCATCAATGCCATGTTTACCTTGTTTTGCTCATATCTTTTAGACCGTAGCTCCGAATCTAATGAACTTTATATGTAACTTGACTAGAATTTCGTGTAGATCATCATGGTGCTCTTTAACTTGCTGTTTAACAACTTCAACTTAAGGTTTATTCAGTTCTGGACCAACTTCGAAATATGCATATGAGGACTTACCGGAATTGTTATATGTTGTCTCCGGCCTCATTTAAACTTGCCTTGATGAGTTGTTCTTGTATGCATCATCTATTGCCATGAGTAGCTTCATGTAGCCTCGTCATGCATCATTCTTGATTGAGCATCATGCCTTGTTCATGTGTGGTGTGTTTACCATGTTGTGTGCTTCTTCTCGATAGTTCCCGTGTCGTTGCGATCGTGAGGATTCGTTCGTCTTCGTGGCTTCATCTTCTTCATGGACTCGTTCTTCTTCCTAGCGGGATTTCAGGCAAGATGACCGTCACCTTGGATCTCATTACTATCATTGCTATGCTAGTTGCTTCGTTCTATCGCTTTGCTGCGCTACCTATTCTTTTGCTCTTCAAGCCTCCCAAATTGCCATGAACCTCTAACCTTTGTCACCCTTCCTAGCAAACCGTTGTTTGGCTATGTTACCGCTTTGCTCAGCCCCTCTTATAGCGTTGGTAGGTGAAGATGAAGATTGCTCCATGTTGGATTATGTTTATGTTGGGATATCACAATATCTCTTATATTATTAATGCATCTATATACTTGGTAAAGGGTGGAAGGCTCGGCCTTATGCCTGGTGTTTTGTTCCACTCTTGCCGCCCTAGTTTCCATCCTACCGGTGTTATGTTCCCGGATTTTGCGTTCCTTACACGGTTGGGTGATTTATGGGACCCCCTTGACAGTTCGCCTTGAATAAAACTCTTCCAGCAAGGCCCAACCTTGGTTTTACCATTTGCCCAGCCTATTTCTTTTCCCTAGGGAGTCGCTCTCTCGAGGGTCATCTTATTTTACCCCCCGGGCCAGTGCTCCTCGGAGTGTTGGTCCAAACTAGAGCCACTTGCAGCGCCGACTCGGGGAAACTTGAGGTCTGGTTTTAGTTGTACGTAGTGTTCATCCGGTGTTGCCCTGAGAACGAGATATGTGCAGCTCCTATCAGGATGTCGGCGCATCGGGCGGTCTTGCTGGATTTGTTTTACCATTGTCGAAATGTCTTGTAACCGGGATTCCGAGACTGATCGGGTCTTCCCGGGAGAAGGAATATCCTTCGTTGGCCGTGAGAGCTTATAATGGGCTAAGTTGGGACACCCCTGCAGGGTATTATCTTCCGAGAGCCGTGCCCGCGGTTATGTGGCAGATGGGAATTTGTTAATATCCGGTTGTAGAGAACTTGACACTTGACCTTAATTAAAACGCATCAACCGCGTGTGTAGCCGTGATGGTCTCTTCTCGGCGGAGTCCGTGAAGTGAACACGGTTTCTGGGTTATGTTTGACGTAAGTAGGAGTTCAGGATCGCTTCTTGATCATTGCTAGTTTCACGACCGTTCCGTTGCTTCTCTTCTCACTCTTCTTTGCGTAAGTTAGCCACCATATTTGCTTAGTCGCTGCTGCAACCTCACCACCTTATCCATTCCTTTCCCATTAAGCTTTGCTAGTCTTGATACCCATGGTAATGGGATTGCTGAGTCCTCGTGGCTCACAGATTACTACACCACCAGTTGCAGGTACAGGTTTTGCGATGATCATGACGCGAGAGCGATGTTTACTTGTTTTGGAGTTCTTCTTCTGCTTCTTCTTCGATCAGGGGATAGGTTCCAGGTCGGCAGCCTGGGCTAGCAGGGTGGATGTCGTTTGAGTTTCTGTTTATGTTTCATCCATAGTCGGATGTTGAGCTTATGTATGATGTATTAATGTATTCTTGCGGCATTTGTATGCCTTTTATGTATCCCCAAATATTATGTAATGTTGATGTAATGATATCCACCTTGCAAAAGCGTTTCAATATGCGGGTCTATCCTTGGTGGGACCTTCGAGTTCCTTTAGGATAGGGTCGCATATTGGGCGTGACAGCTGGTGTGCTGCTCGTTGCACCCACCGGAGAGCACCTCAAGTATGTAGTCCAGATGCACTTTCCCAGGGAGATGTCAACAAACAACACTGCTGAATACGAGGGGTTGCTTGCCGGTCTCAGGATCGCGGCAGACCTCGGAATCAAGAAGATCATCGTCAGGGGCGATTCACAGCTTGTCGTCAAGCAAGTTAACAAAGATTATCAAAGCCCATTGATGGAGGCCTATGTAGATGAAGTGAGGAAGCTGGAAGAGCGTTTTGACGGTATACAAGCGGAGCATGTTCCCCGAGCGGAGAATGGCATCGCCGGCTACTTGTCGAAACGCGCTGTCTTCAAACTGCCTGTGGAACCAGGTACTTTTGTGCTTCGATTAACTCAACCATCCGTTGAACCATCGACAGGGCAGAACAAGTGGAGGAAATCAGGCCCCGGCAAGTACTTTCCGGCCGAGCTCCCAGGGGCCGCCGGGAAAGATGTTGCCATGGACACTAAGCCTGCCATGGGGCAACAGACTCCGGCGGGGCGTCAAGCCCTGGCCATAGAGACAACCACTCCCATGGCAGAGGAAATGCCTTTGGTCCTTGCCATCGAGCCCCAGGCTCCGGCATGGGCACAGCTGATACGTCTCCAACGTATCTATAATTTTTATTCTTCCATGTTGTTATATTATCTGTTTTGGATGTTTATGGGCTTTATTTTACACTTTTATATTATTTTTGGGACTAACCTATTAACCCAAAGCCTAGTGCCAGTTCCTGTTTTTTCCCTTGTTTTAGTGTTTCGAAGAAAAGGAATATCAAACAGAGTCCAAACGGAATGAAACCTTTGGGAGAGTTATTTTTGGAATGGAAGCAATCCAGAAGACTTGGAGTGTACGTAAGGGAAGCAACGAGGAAGACACGAGGTAGGGGGCGCGCCCACCCCCTGGGCGCGCCCTCCACCCTCGTCGGCCCCTCGTGGCTCCCCTTACCGACTTCTTTCGCCTATATATCTCCATATACCCTAAAACCATCGAGGAACAAACTAGATCGGGAGTTCCGCCACCGCAAGCCTCTGTAGCCACCAAAAACCAATCGGGACCCTGTTCCGGCACCCTGCCGGAGGGGGGATCCCTCACCGGTGGCCATCTTCATCATCCTGGCGCTCTCCATGACGAGGAGGGAGTAGTTCACCCTCGGGCTGAGGGTATGTACCATTAGCTATGTGTTTGATCTCTCTCTCTCTCTCTCTCGTGTTCTTAATTTGGCACGATCTTGATGTATCGCGAGCTTTGCTATTATAGTTGGATCTTATGACGTTTCTCCCCCTCTACTCTCTTGTAATGGATTGAGTTTTCCCTTTGAAGTTATCTTATCGGATTGAGTCTTTAAGGATTTGAGAACACTTGATGTATGTCTTGCATGTGCTTATCTGTGGTGACAATGGGATATTCACGTGATCTACTTGATGTATGTTTTGGTGATCAACTTGCGGGTTCAGTGACCTTGTGAACTTATGCATAGGGGTTGGCACACGTTTTCGTCTTGACTCTCTGGTAGAAACTTTGGGGCACTCTTTGAAGTACTTTTTGTTGGTTTGAATAGACGAATCTGAGATTGTGTGATGCATATCGTATAATCATACCCACAGATACTTGAGGTGACATTGGAGTATCTAGGTGACATT
Organism: Triticum aestivum; assembly: GCF_018294505.1. Lineage (NCBI taxonomy): Eukaryota > Viridiplantae > Streptophyta > Magnoliopsida > Poales > Poaceae > Triticum > Triticum aestivum. The sequence continues at coordinate 293,201,057 of NC_057814.1, read as the reverse complement.
AGGGTTTTGGTTGATATGTGTCTTAAGGTGTTATTCTAGTACGAACTCTTGAATAGATCGATCCGAAAGAATAACTTTGAGGTGGTTTCGTACCCTACAATAATCTCTTCGTTTGTTCTCCGCTATTAGTGACTTTGGAGTGACTCTTTGTTGCATGTTGAGGGATAGTTATATGATCCAATTATGTTATTATTGTTGAGAGAACTTGCACTAGTGAAAGTATGAACCCTAGGCCTTGTTTCTTAGCATTGCAATACCGTTTACGCTCACTTTTATTACTTGTTACCTTGCTGTTTTTATATTTTCAGATTACAAAAACCTATATCTACCATCCATATTGCACTTGTATCACCATCTCTTCGCCGAACTAGTGCACCTATACAATTTACTATTGTATTGGGTGTGTTGGGGACACAAGAGGCTCTTTGTTATTTGGTTGCAGGGTTGTTTGAGAGAGACCATCTTCAACCTACGCCTCCCACGGATTGATAAACCTTAGGTCATCCACTTGAGGGAAATTTGCTACTGTCCTACAAACCTCTGCACTTGGAGGCCCAACAACGTCTACAAGAAGAAGGTTGTGTAGTAGACATCAAGCTCTTTTATGGCGCCGTTGCCGGGGAGGCTAGGTAAGCGGCACTCACACCCCGTCAACTAAGCTTTTTTCTGGCGCCGTTGCCGGGGAGGTGAGTGCTTGAAGGTATATCTTTAGATCTTGCAATCGAATCTTTTTGTTTCTTGTTTTAGCACTAGTTTAGTTTATAAAAGAAAACAAAAAAAATGGAATTGAGTTTGTGTCATACGCTTCATCTTTTTAATATCTTTCATGAGTATGATGGGAAGGAAAATTGTGGCAAAGTGTTAGAAGAAGAATGTATTAAAATGTTTGGCACTAAATCTTTGAATGATGAGCATGATTGCAATATTGTTAGTATGAACTCCTTGAATATCCATAGTACTAATGATGATTGCACTAGTTATGATGAAAATGTCTCCTATAAACATGTCAATTTTTGTGGAGTGCATTGGGTTTGCAAGTACACACCAAATAGGGAAGATAGATATTGCAAGAGGCATAAGCATTTAGAAATTAAATGGTTGCAAGAAAGGCTAAATGTTAGTGCTGAAAATTTAAAATTTCTTAGCCATACTTGTGAACTTTGCAATGAACATGGTCATTTAAATATCAAATGCAAATTGTTTCATGATCGAATCGTGTCCAAAAATTGTGATGACTTGATTTCCCTTGCACATCATAGTGAACTTAGTTTGCTTTTGGGTTATGAAGAAATGAAACGTCAAACTAAGATTATTCCAGAATATAACCTCGAGAAATTCCTCGATATTGATCTAGAAGAAATTTATATGTATTGTGCGGTGAATTGCATTGAAAATCCTTATATTGCCAACTATATAAAGAAAAAAAAAGCAAATAGAAGATGAAGAGAACACTAATGAAAGGGAAGAGACTTCCCAATATCCTCCTATTATTTCTTATGATGAATAAGGCAACAAGGAGGAGCTTTCTATTCAACCAATCTCATCAATAAGGAGCTCAAAAAAGAGGGATATACCCGCACATGATGTGAAGAAGAAAAAGAAAAAACGGAGAAGCAAAGGTAAAAAGGTATCCCTCCCAAATGACGTTGCTCCTACTACTCATTGTGATGATGATAATTGCTATACTATTGGTGCTATCCATACTATTAATGATGAGAGTGATTATGCTTATGATATGAAAAGGCCCAAGCTTGGGGATGCTATGTTTGATGAAGATGATGTTTTTGAGAATATATTTGCTGCAATTAATGTTTGTCCCAAGCTTGGGGATGCTACGTTTAATGAAGATGATATTTTTAGTCTCCCAAGTTTTGATATGCAAATTTATAATGATGATAGCATGCCTCGTACTTATGATGGTTATATTGATGAAAGTGGGTTTGGAAGAGTGTCAACTTTAGGAAGTAATGATCCCACTATTTTGGAGGATGTTGAATCTTATTGTGATTATTATGAAAGTGGATTTGGAGAGGTCATGACTTTATTTAGTGATGATTCCACTATCTTGGAAGAGGTTTCAATCGATTATGATGAGAACAAAGTTGCTACCTATGATGATTATTGTGATGATACTTATGCTATAAAGAGTAGTGATGATTATATTTATAAAACTTTTCATGATTATGATTACCCTTTTTTTGAACATTACTCTTTTAATGTGGAAGCAATTTATAGTATTCAAGTCTCTTATGATACGCCCACTATTCCGAATGAGAAAAATGTTGCTTATGTGGAGAGTAGTAAATTTTCTATGCTTGTAGATCATGAAAAGGATGCTTTAGGTGCTGGTTATATTGTTGAATTTATTCATGATGCTACTGAAAATTATTATGAGGGAGGAACATATGCTTGTAGAAATTGCAATAATATCAAGTTTCCTCTCTATGTGCTTAAAGTTTTGAAGTTATGCTTGTTTTGCCTTCCTATGCTAGTTGATTATTGTTCCCATAAGTTGTTTGCTCACAAAATCCCAATGCATAGGAAGTGGGTTAGACTTAAATATGCTAGTAATATTCTTCATGATGCTCTCTTTATGTTTCAATTCTTATCTTTTATGTGAGCATCACTGAAATCATCATGCCTAGCTAGGGGCGTTAAACGATAGCGCTTGTTGGGAGGCAACCCAATTTTATTTTAGTTTTTTGCTTTTTGGTTCTGTTTAGTAATAAATAATCCATCTAGATTATGTTTAGATGTGGTTTTATGTTTTAATTAGTGTTTGTGCCAAGTAGAACCTTTGGGAAGACTCGGATGAAGTCTTTATGATCATGCTGTAAAAAACAGAAACTTTAGCGCTCACGAGATTAGCTTCAACTTTTTACTGGAGAGTGCTATTTAGTTGATTCTTTTTCAAGATGATTACTAGACAAATTAGTCAGGTCCACAAATTTATTTCAGAATTGTTGGAGTTACAGAAGTATACGTTTGATACAGATTACTACAGACTGTTCTGTTTTAGACAGATTCTGTTTTCTATGTGTTGTTTGCTTATTTTGATGAATCTATGAGTAGTATCGGAGGGTATGAACCATAGATAAGTTGGAATAAAGTAGATATTACACCAATATGAATTTATAATGAGTTCATTACAGTACCAAAAGTGGTGATTTATTTTCTTATACTAACGGAGCTTACGAGTTTTCTGTTGAGTTTTGTGTTGTGAAGTTTTCAAGTTTTGGGTAAAGATTCGATGGACTATGGAATAAGGAGTGGCAAGAGCCTAAGCTTGGGGATGCCCAAGGCACCCCAAGGTAATATTCAAGGATAACCAAGAGCCTAAGCTTGGGGATGCCCCGGAAGGCATCCCCTCTTTCGTCTTCGTTCATCGGTAACTTTACTTGGAGCTATATTTTTATTCACCACATGATATGTGTTTTGCTTGGAGCGTCATGTCATTTTATTTTGTTTTGATTTCTGTTTGAATAAAATACCAAGATCTGAAATTCTTAAATGTTAGAGAGTCTTCACATAGTTGCATAATTATTCGACTACTCATTGATCTTCACTTATATCTTTCGGAGTAGTTTGTCGTTTGCTCTAGTGCTTCACTTATATCTTTTAGAGCACGACGGTGGGTTTATTTTGAAGAAATATATGAACTCTCATGCTTCACTTATATTATTTTGAGAGTATTTAGAACAGCATGGTAATTTGCTTTGTTTATGAATTTAGTCCTAATATGATGGGCATCCAAGATGGGTATAATAAAAACTTTCATATAAAGTGCATTGAATTCTATGAGAAGTTTGATTCCTTATGATTGTTTTGAGATATGAAGATGGTGATATTAGAGTCATGCTAGTCGAGTAGTTGTGAATTTGAGAGATACTTGTGTTAAAGTTTGTGATTCCCGTAGCATGCACGTATGGTGAACCGTTATGTGATGAAGTCGGAGCATGATTCATTTATTGATTGCCTTCCTTATGAGTGGCGGTCGGGGACGAGCGATGGTCTTTTCCTACCAATCTATCCCTCTAGGAGCATGCGCGTAGTACTTTCTTTCGATAACTAATAGATTTTTGCAACAAGTATATGAGTTCTTTATGACTAATGTTGAGTCCATGGATTATACGCACTCTCGCCCTTCCACCATTGCTAGCCTCTCTAATACCGCGCACCTTTCGCCGGTATCATACACCCACCATATACCTTCCTCAAAACAGGCACCATACCTACCTATTGTGGCATTTCCATAGCCATTCCGAGATATATTGCCATGCAACTTACCACCGTTCCGTTTATTATGAAACGCTCCATCATTGTCATATTGCTTTGCATGATCATGTAGTTGACATTATATTTGTGGCAAAACCACCATTCATAATTCTTTCATACATGTCACTCATGAGTCATTGCACATCCCGGTACACCGTCGGAGGCATTCATATAGAGTCATATTTTGTTCTAAGTATCGAGTTGTAATTCTTGAGTTGTAAGTAAATAAAAGTGTGATGATCATCATTATTAGAGCATTGTCCCAGTAAGGAAAGGATGATGGAGACTATGATTCCCCCACAAGTCGGGATGAGACACCGGACGAAAAAAAGGAAAAACAAAGAGGCCATAAAAAAAAGAGAAAAGGCCCAAATAAAAAAAATAAAAAAATAAAAAAATGAGAGAAAAAGAGAGAAGGGACAATGCTACTATCCTTTTACCACACCTGTGCTTCAAAGTAGCACCATAATCTTCATAATAGAGAGTCTCCAATGTTGTCACTTTCATATACTAGTGGGAATTTTCATTATAGAACTTGGCTTGTATATTCCAATGATGGGCTTCCTCAAATTGCCCTAGGTCTTCGTGAGCAAGCAACTTGGATGCACACCCACTTAGTTTCTTTTTGAGCTTTCATACACTTATAGCTCTAGTGCATCCGTTGCATGGCAATCCCTACTTACTCACATTGATATCTATTGATGGGCATCTCCATAGCCCGTTGATATGCCTAGTTGATGTGAGACTATCTCCTCCTTTTCTTCTTCTCCACAACCACCATTCTATTCCACCTATAGTGCTATGTCCATGGCTCATGCTCATGTATTGCGTGAAAGTTGAAAAAGTTTGAGAACATCGAAAGTATGAAACAATTGTTTGGCTTGTCATCGGGGTTGTGCATGATTTAAATACTTTGTGTGGTGAAGATAGAGCATAGCCAGACTATATGATTTTGTAGGGATAACTTTCTTTGGCCATGTTATTTTGAGAAGACATGATTGCTTTATTAGTATGCTTGAAGTATTATTATTTTCATGTCAATATTAAACTTTTATCTTGAATCTTATGGATCTGAATATTCTTGCCACAATAAAGAAAATTACATTGAGAATTATGTTAGGTAGCATTCCACATCAAAAATTCTGTTTTTATCATTTACCTACTCGAGGACGAGCAGGAATTAAGCTTGGGGATGCTGATACGTCTCCAACGTATCTATAATTTTTGATTGTTCCATGCTGTTATATTATCTGTTTTGGATGTTTATGGGCTTTATTTTACACTTTTATATTATTTTTGGGATTAACCAATTAACCCAGAGCCCAGTGTCAGTTCCTGTTTTTTCCCTTGTTTTAGTGTTTCGAAGAAAAGGAATATCAAACGGAGTCCAAACGGAATGAAACATTCGGGAGAGTTATTTTTGGAACGGAAGCAATCTAGAAGACTTGGAGTGTACGTAAGGGAAGCAACGAGGAAGGCACGAGGCAGGGGGCGCGCCCTCCACCCTCGTGGGCCCCTCGTGGCTCCCCTTACCGACTTCTTTCGCCTATATATCTCCATATACCCTAAAACCATCGAGGAACAGACTAGATCGGGAGTTCCGCCACCGCAAGCCTCTGTAGCCACCAAAAACCAATCGGGACCCTGTTCCGGCACCCTGCCGGAGGGGGGATCCCTCACCGGTGGCCATCTTCATCATCCTGGCACTCTCCATGACGAGGAGGGAGTAGTTCACCCTCGGGATGAGGGTATGTACCATTAGCTATGTGTTTGATCTCTCTCTCTCTCTTGTGTTCTTAATTTGGCACGATCTTGATGTATCGCGAGCTTTGCTATTATAGTTGGATCTTATGATGTTTCTCCCCCTCTACTCTCTTGTAATGGATTGAGTTTTCCCTTTGAAGTTATCTTATCGGATTGAGTCTTTAAGGATTTGAGAACACTTGATGTATGTCTTGCATGTGCTTATCTGTGGTGACAATGGGATATTCACGTGATCTACTTGATGTATGTTTTGGTGATCAACTTGCGGGTTCGGTGACCTTGTGAACTTATGCATAGGGGTTGGCACACGTTTTCGTCTTGACTCTCTGGTAGAAACTTTGGGGCACTCTTTGAAGTACTTTTTGTTGGTTTGAATAGACGAATCTGAGATTGTGTGATGCATATCGTATAATCATACCCACAGATACTTGAGGTGACATTGGAGTATCTAGGTGACATTAGGGTTTTGGTTGATATGTGTCTTAAGGTGTTATTCTAGTACGAACTCTTGAATAGATCGATCCGAAAGAATAACTTTGAGGTGGTTTCGTACCCTACAATAATCTCTTCGTTTGTTCTCCGCTATTAGTGACTTTGGAGTGACTCTTTGTTGCATGTTGAGGGATAGTTATATGATCCAATTATGTTATTATTGTTGAGAGAACTTGCACTAGTGAAAGTATGAACCCTAGGCCTTGTTTCTTAGCATTGCAATACCGTTTACGCTCACTTTTATTACCTGTTACCTTGCTGTTTTTATATTTTCAGATTACAAAAACCTATATCTACCATCCATATTGCACTTGTATCACCATCTCTTCGCCGAACTAGTGCACCTATACACTTTACCATTGTATTGGGTGTGTTGGGGACACAAGAGTCTCTTTGTTATTTGGTTGCAGGGTTGTTTGAGAGAGACCATCTTCAACCTAGGGCCTCCCACGGATTGATAAACCTTAGGTCATCCACTTGAGGGAAATTTGCTACTGTCCTACAAACCTTTGCACTTGGAGGCCCAACAATGTCTACAAGAAGAAGGTTGTGTAGTAGACATCAACAGCATACCGTCTGATTCCTCCAAACAAGGGAACTCCCCGAGGAGCAGGAAGAAGCAGAGAAAGTAGCCCGTCAGTCTGCCATGTATCAGTTTATCGACGATGTTCTGTACAGAAAAAAGACCGAACGATGTGAATTTGAAGAACATTCCCCGGGAGGAAGGACTGGAGCTGTAGGCAGAGATACACGGAGGCATATGTGGCTCCCACGTAGGGTCGAGGGCCCTTGCCGGCAAGGCATTCCGGCAAGGTTTCTTCTAGCCCACAACCCTCCAGGATGCAGCGGCACTAGTAACCAAGTGTGAAGTGTGCCAATTCCATTCAAAGAAGCTTCATCAACCAGCTCAAGCTCTCCAAACAATCCCTCTCTCAAGGCCATTCCCGGTCTGGGGGCTCGATATACTGGGCCCTTTTCCCCGTGCTGTCGGGGGCTTTGAGTACTTGTACATTGCAATCAACAAGTTCACAAAGTGGCCGGAGGTGGAGGCAGTGAGAAAGGTGACAGCACAGTCGGCCGTCAAATTCTTCAAGGGACTAGTCTGTCGTTTTGGTGTGCCAAATAGAGTCATCACCGACAACGACACGTAGTTCACGAGCCGCGCCTTCATACAGTACATCCAGGACCTCGGCGGCAAGGTCGGTTTTCCTTCTGTCGCACATCCACGAAGTAACGGCCAGGCTGAGAGGGCGAATGCTGAAGTATTGCGAGGCCTCCGAACAAGAACTTTTGACAGGCTACACAAGTGCGTAAGGCGCTGGATTGACGAATTGCCAACGGTTCTTTGGTCAATCAGAACGACACCAAATCGAGCCACCGGCCAGACACCTTTCTCCTTCGTTTATGGGGCAGAAGCAGTTCTCCCCATAGAACTCAAGTACGGGTCACCTCGAGTGCTCGCTTATGATGAGCTTGAGCAAGAGCAGTTGCGGCAAGATGACGCAACGCTCCTTGAGGAAGATCGTCTTCCGGCGGCTGTGCGAGCAGCACGCTACCAGCAAGCCTTGCACCGCTATCATAGCCGCAAGGTTCATGCCCGAAGCTTTGAGGAAGGCGACCTTGTTCTTCGGCATGTTCAGTCGGCCAAGAATTCCAACGAGTTGACGCCGAAGTGGGAAGGCCCTTATCGGGTAATACGAGTCACCAGGCCTGGCGCAGTCCACCTGGAGACTGAAGATGGTATTCCAGTGAGCAACTCCTGGAACATCGAACATCTTCGCAAGTTTTACCCGTAAGGCGCGGTTGCCAGCCCCCCGGCAAACCACCTTTTGTGCAAGATTTGCTGGCAAGGCATGTAACCCTTTGTACAAAGCCAGGCGCAGACCCTGAGCATAAATAAATGAAGCGCTGGCGCCCTAAGTTTTAGCATGCATGCTAGGTTGAGTCTCTCTTTCTGTTAGGGTTGATAGTGCTTAGCGGCGACTAACCCCTAGCATAGAGGTCGAGTGTGCGTCTCTCTATTCCTTCCCGTCCTTTTTGGTTCGCAGGATGCATGGACATTTCTGCTGAGCTGTTTGGAAGAAAGAGAACAAGCCGACGTCCCAACCCTGACAAGCCAAAGTTGTCGGGGGCTGCAGGTCCAAAGATCCGACCGTGGCAAGCCAAGATTGCCGAGGGCTGCAAAATCAAATAAGCCTTTCATCCCCCACTCCTTGCTTCCGTATGAAACTTGGACACGCGAGACTTCGCTCACTCTTATACCGTTGTGCTCCCTCTTTCCCGTGTCCAAAAACCTTACTTTGGGCCGGAACTTGGTCGTAGCGTGGTGGGAAAGGAACGGGCGAAGGGCCCAATCCTACTTTGCCCCTACCACCGCCAAGGGCTTGAGTGTAGTCGAGCTATAGAGAAGGAGGACGGCGAGGTCTGTTGCTGGGTTACAATGTTTATCTTAAGATGACAAGGACTCGTTCCTTGGTGCGGGCCTCGCCCGCGCACAAAAGAAGCCCGACAAACACCCTTCTCTTCGTTAATACCTTGCTAACAAGTACAATTCATATGGAATGCATACATAAGCAAAGGGGTTACAAGGTTTAAATCTTACAAAGGCCCGTAGGCTTAAAAACTGAAAAGAGATAAGGTGCCCGTAATCCCTTTCTTGTCCCTCTCCGCAGGAAATAAAACAAGAAGGCAAAAGGGCAAAAGGGGCGCGTAGGCGAGGTACGAGTGGCAGAAGACACCAAGAGAACATCCCGGCAGCCGTCCCGAAGAGGGCTGGTGATGATGGTGCCGAAAGAAGAGCCGAAAGATGAGGCAGCGGGCTGGCAATACGCGACGAAGGTGTCGGTGCCCGCGTACTCCGACTTGACGGCCTGCCACCGCCTTCTTCGTCTTCTCCGGCCTTCCCACGCCAGCCACCCAGGGAGGCGACCCCGAGAAGTTCAAGGAGCTGGCGATGCAGATGGTGGCGCTGCCGGCGTCGCCCAGGGACGATGGGCCCGACACTTAGTCGGACCCGTCATCCCTCCGCCCGCTACCCTCATCGTCGCTGCCGCTGTCCTCCTCGTCACTCTCGCCCGGAGAGGAGCTTTCACCATCAGTCGAGCTCTCGGCGCAGCACCCTAGCCTATGTCTCGAGCTCCCGAAGACCTTGACAGAGAGCAGGTCGCTCTCTGCTAGCTTGAAGTAGAGGACGTGCCCATCCATCAAGCAATGGGCGCGTGCGAAGGTTTTCTAGCCCCGGCGAAGAAGCATCACTTGAGGGGCGGGGAACCTTATGTTCACCCACATGTCTCCATGGCAGCACCCCTTCATTTGAAGCCTTAGCCGCGGTGGCTGGTCGATCTCCAGCACCCTCGCGAACGCCCGGGGGAGACGGAGACGGCTGCCTAGCGGCCCATGCAGCTATAGGATAAACTCGAGCGCCGTGTCCCCGACATGACCACTCGGCGAAGCAGGAGGGGTTGACGGAGGAGATGGCGACGGAGACGGAGACGACGCAGGCGTTCCCCTTCCACGCCCACCTCTGCCTCGGCCGCTTCGGCCTCGGCCGCTTCGGCCTCGGCCGCCTCGCCGACTGCGGCCCCGTCCGGCGCCCCCGCCTCGAGCATGGCCTTCACCTTGGGCATCTGGCTCTTCCTTGACTGTCGCAGCTTTCTGGCGGGAGGAGGACCTGGTTGCCTCCGCGGAAGAACGGCCGCGGCCACGCCCTCTCGCCATGACCGTGGGTGAAGAATGGAGACAGAGGGCAGATGTAGGAAGACGCCCTAGGTTCCCCTTTTATAATTGGGAAGGGAAGGCCGAAAGACTAGCTCTACGCCTATGAAGAGCCCGCTCCAATCCGGCTCATTAAGTGGCAGCGAGTGAGGCCATCGGCCGCCCTCCCCGCCCAATCGAAGGCACGTAAGTATCGGCCCCCGCGCGCTGTCCCATATTCCGTGCGTTTGTCACCTACCCCACGCCATGCATGCGGCATACGTGGCACAAAGGGCAAGCGTAGTGGGAAACGTGGAACGATGGTTCCGAGGCGGGGGAGTAAATGGGCGGCGGCCCTGCAGTTCTGAAAGAATACGCAAGCCACCTCTTTAATGTTCGCCATGGGATGACGCAAGCATGCTGCGGTCATTCCATGCACGACCCCCATGTCATGCATTCAACGCGGGTCGTGGGGAAGCCCAACGAGCGGGGAAATTACTGCGGTAAAAACTCCCACGCACGCACGCCCGCGCACCGTTCTGGGCCTGGCCCAATAACGCTCCGCACTTATATGTGGCCCAGGCCCGGGGGCTCCTGTCGGTGTACAAAAGTAGGGGTCCCTGTCGGATCACGGGTTCCGGCAAAACCCTTGAGGTTCGAACTCTGGGGTGCGCGCGGAGTTCTCCCCCTACTGATCCACGTTCTAGCTTGCTAAGATCTTAAGGGCAAATTCAACAAACTCACAACACGAGGGACGCAAGATTTATACTAGTCCGGGCCACCGTTGTGGTGTAATACCCTACTCCAGTGTGGTGGTGGTGGATTGCCTCTTGGGCTATGGATGAACAGTTACAAGGGGAAGAACAACCTCTTGAGGTTGAGGTGTTCTGGCGCTCTGTGTGTGGGTGAGGATTACTCAAGATGAGATGCCCCCTACGGTGGTGGCTAGTTCTACTTACATAGGCCCTGGTCCTCTTCCCAAATATTGAGCGGGAAGGGAGCCAACAACGGCCAATTTGAAAGGGGACAACTAGTACAGCTTATCCTGACAAAAGCGGTCTTCGCCTGCAAAAGGCTCTGGTGGTGACGCCGCCTCGGGCTCCATGGTGACCTCCGTCTTGCCGTCCTGCTGGTCTTGGTCTCGTTGCACCGATATGGAAACCTTTGCTTGACGCCTCGGTACTCCGCGCCTGCGCTTGCTTCCTTTGCACCGAAGAGGAAACAAGGACACTGCGCGCGCTGGCGCCTGCCTGATCTTGATCGTCATGGCTCACGTCATGAGAACCTCACGAGGTTTGCCTTGCCTTGATCTCTCCGCCCCTCACGAGCCAGCCTGGTGAGGCCGCCCCTGAGGAGGTCTTGTGTCGTCCGCCTCGCGAGGCTTGGCCCCTCGCGAGGGTCTTGAACGCCTTGTTGATGAAGATGGGCCGTATGGGGCCACGCGCAGAGCCACACCGTGGGCCGCAGGCAGGCAAGTCTGGGGACCCCCGTTCCCAGAATGCCGACAGTAGCCCCCAGGCCCAAGGCGCGCTCGGGCTTGGCTTCGAGGCGAAGCCAAAGGTCAAGTGCGGAGCGCCGCGGGCCCCAATAGCCTGCGGCCTTGGTCGATGCTGAGGGAGTCCTGGACTGAGGGGTCCTCGGGCGTCCGGCCTGCTATCTATGGGCCGGACTAATGGGCTATGAAGGCATGAAGACCGAAGACCATACTCGTGTCCGGATTGGATTTTCCGTGGCGTGGAAGGCAAGCTAGGTGACCAGCTATGAAGATTCCTTCTAATGTAATCGACCCCATGTAACCCTAGATCTCTCCGGTGTCTATATAAACCGGAGAGCATAGTCCGGATAGGACGCATTCATTACCATATACACATAGGCTAGACTTCTAGGGTTTGGCCATTACGATCTCGTGGTAGATCAACTCTTGTAACACTCATATTCATCAGGATGTAGGGTATTACCTCCATAGAGAGGGCCCGAACCTGGGTAAACATCATGTCCCCCGTCTCCTGTTACCATCGATCCTAGACGCACAGTTCCGGACCCCCTACCCGAGATCCGCCGGTTTCGACACCGACATTGGTGCTTTCATTGAGAGTTCCACTGTGCCGTCGTCAAAAGGTTTGATGGCCCCTTCAATCATTGATGATGACGCTGTCCAGGGAGAAACCTTTTTCCCCGGACAGATCTTCGTGTTCGGCGGCTTCGTACTGCGGGCCAACTCGCTTGGCCATCTGGAGCAGATCGACAGCTACGCCCCTGGCCATCAGGTCAGATTCGGAAGCTTGAACTACGTTGCGGACATCCGTGGAGACTTGATCTTCGACGGATTCGAGACCGCGGCAATCGCTCCCGGCTGCCCCGATGGACATGGCTTAAACCTGTCATTGGGCCGCATCCAGGAGAGAGCTCCTGCAGCAACAATGGCCTTAGATCCGGAGCTGATCAAGTCCCCTGAAGATGGGAAGCTTAACCCCATCGCGGGGGCTACCGATTCTGCGGCGTTGGAGCCGCTCGAAGATTCCACTGCGTACGACATCTGCATCAACGGAACCCCGGACTCTTCTCCAGCGTCGAGTTTCGAACCCTGCGAGCCCGCGGATACCAAACGCGATCGGTTATCGATCTTCAAGTTCAGCGCCGCAGATGTCTTCCAACACTCGCCCATGGGCGACCTAGTAAACTCATTAAAAAACCTATCCCTGGCAGATGGCTCATCACCGAACTATGTTCGGTTTGAACTTACGGCGGATGATGGAGAATTTTGCTTCCCACCCGCCACCCACTTTATAGCCACCGTCGAAGACCCAACCAACACGCCTGACCCCCGCTCCGAAGACATCGCCGGTATGGACGACGATGAGGGGTAGGGCCAGAGCTCGCTACCCGCTAGACACGGGATGGCCGCTTCCTAGTATGATGTGTGTATGATAGAAACACCTGATGAGAGAAGGATCCAGTCGAGAATAAACCTCCTGGTACACAGTCCGAACACCGGCGCCCACGGCGCCGCTCCAAGCCACATCGCCCAAAAGAAAACACTGCTAGCACCAGAAAAGACAACACTCCGGACAATGAAGACCCTATTGAGGTAGAATCCGAACAGGAGGAACAGGAAAGCGGGCAAGACAACCCTGATGAACAGGCCACATATGGAGACTCGGAGGACAGCAATTATCTCCCACCCTCCGAGGAAGAGGAGATCCTCAGCAGTGAGGATTTTATCGTGCCTAAGGAACCTCTCGAGCAGGAGCATTTCAAACGCCGGCTTATAGCCACTGCAAGGAGCTTAAGGAAGAAGCAGCTGCAACTTCAAGCAAGCCAAGATTTGCTCAATGATAGATGGACCGAGGTCCTGGCCGCCGAAGAATACGGCCTTAGTAGCCCAGACAAAAGCCACCCAAAGGGTAGGTGGCTCCCTCAATACGATGGCAGGGCGCTAGAGCCCACACCACCGTCGAACAATGCGGCGGGCCGGCCACAGTTCGGTCCAGACAAAGCAGCAGCCCAAACAGAGCAACATACCAACCCATCCGGCCGTCAAATCAAGAGCAAAACAGCTCGAGGGAACACTCGCAACATCAACCAAGACCCGGAGGATAGAGCAGGGCGCACAAGATTGATGTACAGATCACGGAGATACACCCCGACCGACTATGGTGGTCACCCATTCGGACACTACAGAGCGACCACGCCTGGTCCGAACTCCGTAAGCGGAGTCCGCCGGAGGTGCTTCACAGTGTGGCCCAACATAGAGGATCCGCACACCCTCTCTGCTTCACCGACGAGGTAATGGAGCACGAATTCCCAGATGGGTTCAAACCCATTAACATCGAATCATACAATGGAACAACAGATCCCGCGGTATGGATTGAGAATTACCTCCTCCATATTCACATGGCTCGCGGAGACGACCTTCATGCCATTAAATACATACCTCTAAAGCTTAAGGGGCCAGCTCACTACTAGCTAAACAGTTTACCAGAAAATTCTATTGGTAGCTGGGAAGACTTGTTAGACGCCTTTCGAGACAACTTCCAAGGAACATATGTCAGGCCTCTAGATGCCGATGACTTAAGTCATATTGTCCAGAAGCCCGGCGAGTCAGTCAGGGAGCTCTGGACTAGGTTCTTAGTCAAAAAGAACCAAATTAGCGGCTGTCCGGACGCAGAAGCCATCGCAGCCTTCAAACATGGCGTCCGGGATGAATGGCTAGCGTGTCACCTCGGCCAAGAAGGACCCAAGTCCATGACAGTCCTTACCGCTCTAATGACTCGCTTTTGTGCGGGAGAAGACAACTGGCTCGCTCGTAAAAGCAACAACGCCAGCGACCCGGACACTTCCGAAATTCGAGACGGCAACGGTAAGCCACGATGAACTGAACACAACAGTCGTAGTAATACATGCGACACAACGGTGAACGCCAGATTTCACAGTCTTAAGCCCGGTCAACGGAAGAAGCCACTAAAGGCAAACCAGGATGGACCATCCACCCTTGACAGGATATTGGACCGACCTTGTCAGATTCACGGTCACCCTGATAGGCCAGCTAATCATACCAACAGAAACTGTTGGGTCCTCAAGCAGGTAGGCAAGCTCAACGCCGATCACAAGGGGAGGAGGCCACCAGGCGATAGAGATGACGGATTGGCTCGCCAGCCGAACACCAGGGGCCAGAAACACTTTCCCTCTAAAGTTCGACTACTCCCAGAACGGAAATAGCAGTTTGGCTTCCGCCGCCCACCTACGTACTGGCAAAATTCACACCACGCGTACATCACTATGCACTCAAGATACCATGGGCATCCGCCGAAGCACAATATGGACAACCCTGCAAGAATCCCCGTAACGTTCTTATCCGTCTTTCTTATTTTTCTATATCATTTCTTAAAAACAGGTGACCATCAGGACAACATCTACATCGGACTCTCTCGAAGTTCGGATCCGCACACTCACCTACGGGGCCACTCCCGTTAAGGATTACCCCCCCCCCCCGAGGACGGGCGGCGCAGATGTGCGACAGGAGGTCCAAAATAAGCTTTTGTAGACCGCACTCTTTCTTTTGAGCCTGTACCATGCCCTTTTCCTCTGTTCCCAACATGTCAAATAGCTGGGTTGTGGTTTTTACTCTTTATATATATATATATATATATATATATATATATTTATCATTGGCATATTGCTCCGCTCCCAGTAAACTTTATCCGAACTAATCTTTTATGCTATTTCTACAATGAGTCCGGCCGTAACGGCTGCCTAACAAGACGCGCCTCGGCATAACTTGCCAGGGACCCGGTATGGGAACAAACGAGCTGCCAGTAAAAGTCCGAACAGCTCTATAGCGTACTTCGGCGTCGCAAGTTTGGCCTTATATGCATCAGCTCTGAATCATTGTCTCTGGTCAATAGTTGGGTTGCCCAGCTCCTGTGCTTGCTACCCTACGTTCCGCTCTATCGGCTAGGGTAGTAAAGGGAGAACTACTGCGATTGTGCCCTGGCCTAGACCGGATGAGCACCTTAGTAGAGAAA
This sequence comes from Triticum aestivum, assembly GCF_018294505.1. Classification (NCBI taxonomy): domain Eukaryota; kingdom Viridiplantae; phylum Streptophyta; class Magnoliopsida; order Poales; family Poaceae; genus Triticum; species Triticum aestivum. The sequence continues at coordinate 293,185,308 of NC_057814.1, read as the reverse complement.
GCCGAAAACTGACTGTCATGATGCGGTGAGAGCTGGTCAACCACTTGACAACTTATTCGAATCTTTAGTGATTCTCCGTGTCACATGAGGGATCTTTTTGGATCAACATATGTAAAGCACTACGCGTCATATACATACCAGGGGCTATGTCGTAGCCCCACCACAAAACTCCTATGGCTAAGTGAAAGTGTTAACGCCCTATAGTCCGATTGCCTGGTTCGCCGCATTATCACCTCCTTTATGGACCAAGACGTTGGATAAAGAGTGATTAAATGCTTTTTCGAACACCCCCGTACTTCCTACGAGGGGGCTGAAGCCGACGACTGGAAAACTTTCAGATTATACTAAAACGTCCACAGAGGAGGAATTCAAGCTTTTGAGCAAAATATAAATAGATAAACTATAAAGTTATCTGTTACATCATTATATAAATCAGTCGAACATTATATCTTTCGAGCATTGACCCTCTATGAAGCGGGCGGCATCCAAGACGTCTTCAAAATAGTGCTCCGGCTCATTACGGTCCTGGCCCTTGGGTGGACTCCTCGCCACAACATCAATGGCCTTCATCTTTCCCCCAAATGTTTTGACTCGGGCAAAGGCCATCCATGCACCCTCAATGCACGCCGACCGCTTCACAGCATCGATATGTGGCACCGCGTCAACAAGCCGCCGCACCAGGCCAAAATAACTACTCAGAATAGGCTCACTTGGCCACAACCGGATTATGACGTTCTTCATGGCGTCTCCAGATATCCTATGAAGCTCGGCCCACTCGGACATCTGTTCATTGGGCAACAGAGGGCGCTTCGACGCGCCGAATTGTGACCAGAAAAGCTTCTCCGTTGCATACCCCTCTTGTGCGTTGTAAAATTGCGCCGCATCGGAAGAACTCTTCGGCAAGTCCAAAAATTCAGCCGGAGAACTCCAGACCTGGTTTAGCTGAGCATAGTCCGGATCTCCAAACTTGGTCTGAAGCAAAAAGGGCTTACCGGACGCTATCTCCTTAGCCTGCCGAATCTCTTCACGAGCTGCCCTAGATTCGGACCGAGCTTCACTCGCCTCTCCTACGGCCTTATCAAGCTTAGCCATTTTGGCTTTATTCTCCTTCTCAAGGAATTCACAGCGGCTTGCAGTATTCTTCAATTCAAGCGCCACTGTGGATATTTTCTCCTCACTTTGGCGCCGGGCTGCTTGTTTGGCTCTTAGATCAGCCGATGCCTTCTCGGCAGCCGCATCACTATGCCGGGCCCGCTCCTTGGCCCGGGCTAGCTCCGCCTGAAGAACTTCAACGGCGGCAACACTATCTGCAAACATGCATATTTCATATAAACCCTTTTCGGCATCAGGCCTACATTACAAACACACTGGTGTAAGGAATGCTCAACTTATATACCTTGCGAGTCGTCAAGACGCCTATCGATCAATGCAATGTCATCTTCCGCAATATCCAGCTTTCGTTGCAGTTCGACCACTTCCTTATTTCGGGCCTCCCGGGAGGGGAGGCAGCTTGTATTCCAAATTAAATCAAGGTTAGCAACTAAGCATATCTTTTTGATCCTCTGATCGCTTCCGTCGGAAGGCAATCCAAGTCTCAGGGGCTACTGCATATACAACAGGTGCATTCTGTCAATATTAGTCAATTGGCAAAACTACATCACAAATCTCAAAACCCCTTAGGAGGCTCGTGAAGGCCTCGTTCAACCCGCTCTTCGCGGATAGAACCTTTTCGACCACCGTAACCATCAAGGCACGGTGTTCCTCCGAAACGGACGCTTGTCGCAGCATGTCCGTCAGCATTTCCGGTGCTTCTGGGTGTTTGGAAGCCGCCGCCGGAGTACGGTATTCCTTTGAAGGAATCCGCCCACTCGCCCCCGGGATCGTCTCAGGCTCTAAACCGGATAGGGCGGGGCCGCCATGCTTGATTCCCGAACCCTGAGTGACAGAGACACCACCTTCGGGTAATGCCCTCTTCATTTCCTGCACTGCTTGTCGACCAGGAGGAGCCCCCCGGGACGATTCCTCAGAATCATCCGCCCTGTTGGGCAAGGGGGCCGGAGAAGGCATGTCACTCTCCATCATCTCTGGAAGAAGGTCTCTCGAGGAGGAGGATGATTGGGAAACCCCAGGCGTTAACCTGCGAGGACATACGTATGTCGGAGGATTACTTCAGTAATAAGAAAGGAAGGAGGTATGGTTTAAGTACCCTGCTGCACTTACGGTTTGGCCAGAGGTTTATCCTCATCATAAAGCTCCACGTCAACATCGCTTGCCCGTCCCAAGCCGCCCGTCGATGGCGTTTTCCCTTTCTTGGAAGGTTTCCCCTCCTGACCTTCAGAAGCGGCCCTTTTCTTGCCATGAAAGGCCCCCTCTGCACCTTTGCCCTCTGGCAAGAAGGTTTCGGTTTCCCCGAACAGAACTTCTGATTTATCCTTGGGGCAGAGACCACCTCCGGCCTCCCTGTTCTCGCCCTCCTCCGCAGACACGTGGTACGGTGTCGGAGTCAGCATCCTCATTAGTAGGGCGTTCGCAGAGTCTTCGGGAAGGGGCGTCGGACACCAGATCAACACCGCTTTCTTTATCCAGTCCTGTGAAGGGACGGATTGTTCAATATCTTACCAAGAGATACTCGAATAAAGGGTGTGCGGAGATCGAATACTTACTGCAGTGTCCGGATGATTGTAGTCGAGGCCAACATCTTCGGTGGAGTCCGGCCACTGCTCTCGTTCCCCGAAATATAATTTCCACATTCCCTCGTGCGTAGTGCCGAGGAAGTGCTGAAGAGTCCGCCGTCCTTCGGGATTAAACTCCCACGTACGGAGAGGCCGCCGCTGACATGGCAGGGTCCGGCGGACTAGCATTACTTAAACGACGTTCACAAGTCCGATGCCCTTCTCGATAAGGCTTCGGACGCGACCTTGCGGTGTCTGCACTTCATTGACGGATCCCCAGTCCAGTCCCTTATTGATCCATGAAGCAAGCTGAATTGGAGGGCTGGGTCGGAACGCAAGCGTAGACGCCCATTTGGAGCCCCGCGGCTCGTTGATATAAAACCACCCCTGCTGCCATAGGTCGGAAGACTTGGCGAAAGATCCTTCAAACCAAACCGCGCTGGCAAGCTTGCCTATTGTGACGCTGCCGCACTCTGCCTGCTCCTCTTCTGTCACCTGCGGCCTCACGTCAAAGGTCTTGAGCCACAAACCAGAGTGCGGAGGAGTCCGGAGGAAGGCCTCACATGTGACGATAAATGTCGAGACGAGGAGAATAGAGTCCGGGGCCAGATCGTGAAAGTCTAGCCCATAGTAAAACATGAGCCCCCGGACGAAGGGGTTAAGTGCGAACCCTAACCCATGGAGGAAGTGGGGCACAAACACTACCCTCTCGCCGGATTTGGGGGTAGGAATGACCTGCCCCTGTGCAGGAAGCCGATGGAGGATTTCTGGGGTCAGATACCTCGCTGCGCGGAGCTTTGCAATATCCTCCTCTGTGACAGAAGAAGCCACCCACTAGCCTGGACGGCAGGATCCAGACATGATTGGGGCTGGTGGCGATGGGAACCCGAGGATTGGAACTTGGGGTGGCTAGGGTTGAGGAAGAAGCGAGCGCAAAGGAAGATGATGAGTCTGGGACCCTATATAAAGACCCCAAGTACTAAGCGTATCCACTTGGGTCTCGAAACTTACCAATATCCAGAGAGTTGTACCCGGGGACGGTTGGGTTACCCACGCCTGCATTAATGAAAATCCCGTGAATAAGGGAACACGATCTCTGCCTTGGCAAGACAAGCCAGTAAAACCGCGTCTCGAGACGTGGGGCGACGCGCCAGCCAATGGTTGGAAATAGTGACCGGGCAGGCGTGATGTCATAAACAGTTACCAATAAATTAGGCTCGTATATTTTCTGCAACTATATATACAAGTCCGGATATATCTACTACATCCGAAGACTATCTTGGAGTTTGGAGAAAGGGGAACCCGCCTTGCAATGCCGAAGACAATCTGCGCGCCGGACTCCTCGTCATTGAAGCCAGGTTAAGGGGCTACTGAGGGAGTCCTGGACTGAGGGGTCCTCGGGCGTCCGGCCTGCTATCTATGGGCCGGACTGATGGGCTGTGAAGGCATGAAGACCGAAGAGCAGAGTCGTGTCCGGATTGGACTTTCCTTGGCATGGAAGGCAAGCTAGGCGACCAGCTGTGAAGATTCCTTCTTATGTTATCGACCCCATGTAACCCTAGATCTCTCCGGTGTCTATATAAACCGGAGAGCATAGTCCGGATAGGACGCATTCATTACCATATACACATTGGCTAGACTTCTAGGGTTTGGCCATTACGATCTCGTGGTAGATCAACTCTTGTAACACTCATATTCATCAAGATCAATCAAGCCGAAAGTAGGGTGTTACCTCCATAGAGAGGGCCCGAACCTGGGTAAACATCGTGTCCCCCGTCTCTTGTTACCATCGATCCTAGACGCACAGTTCGGGACCCCTACCCGAGATCCGCCGGTTTTGACACCGACAGACGCGTGGTGGTTGATTGGACATGGGCGTCTTCGCTTCCCCACGCTGCCTCGGCAACTGCCCGTCTTGACAAGGGCTGGCACAGACAGTGCTTGCCTTCACTGCTCCCTTTCGCCTTGCCCCAGATCCCCTTTCTCCCTCCTCGCTGCCGAAACCTCCAGATCTTCTCCAACCTTCCTCCGCATCAGCGAGGGCCATATCTCCCGGTGCGCTAATTTCATTGCGTCCGGCAAGGCCAACTCAATCTCGAACACCGGGAAGAAGGCAGACAACCTCAGGGCCAAATGGGTCATGATGGGCGCCAAGTGTGTCCACCCGCGCTTGGCGCTGCCGACAGAGATGCCCCAGTCCAACGAGGGGCGGTCTTGCACGAAGCTCACTGATGAGCGGGCGTCGTCGGTGCTGGAGCAGATGCAGACCGACCTGAAGCCGGGCAACGCGAAGGCGGTGAAGGTGACAGGGGCCATGCTCCTGAGGGAATTCCTGATGCTGCGCGTCGCTCCTCTTTAGGCGCGTGCACGCCCCTTGTGGAGGCTCGGGGATGAAGAGGACAAGATTCACCTGAGCCCGGAGGCCTTGCCTGACGATGAGCTGTCTGTAGCTTTGCGCCCTTGGTCGGGGAAAACTAAGAGTACCCGCCGAGTGCCTTCGTTCCCTTGTTCCGCCGCAAGGACTGGGAGAAGATCGTGGCCACCAGGCCTACCTTCGACGGGCGCGGGCTGGTGCCGCCTGCGCCCTCCGAAGCCTCTGCGGTGTCAAAGCCGGTGGAGCTGTCTTCTGATTAGTCCCGTGGGAAGGAAGAAGAGGAGGAGGACTCGGAGGTGACCCCCGAGGGATGGGGGAAACCTCCCCCTTGAGCAAAGCTGACATCCTCCATGCCCTGCCAGATGACGCTGAGGCCGACGCCCGCCAGGAGAAGGGGGAGCTGCCCGTCACCCCGACAAGGGGCAGATCATCGCTGGTCTCTCGAGATGGCGCCCCCGCCATGGCGTCGTTTGAAGCTGCTTCCGGTCTCTCTGCTGCACCGCTTTCTGCTCCCGGAGCCTGTGCGCCCATACCTCAGGCCTCGAGGCTCTCGGGCTTCAAGCTCCCCAAGCGGAAGGTGGACTACACCGCGGTGGACCAGTAAGTGCTCGAGCTCCATCTTGTTCTTTCTTATATTGCTGCCTCCTGACATTCATCCTTGGTTGACCAGGCCACTGCCTTCAGCGAAGAAGAGGAAGGAGGATGCGGCGGCCGCGCCCCCCACCGCGGAGAAGGGAGGCGACAGCACTCGCACCTCCCCGGCCCGGTCGCCCTCGCGAGACCAGGGGGAGCGTCGTCACGAGGAGTCAGCCCCCAAGGCCCCGCTGGCTCCGGAAGTGCCGATGTCTGACTCAGCCGCCGAGGTCCCAAAGGCTCAGGAGCCCTTGGTCTCCCAGGCCCTAGTGATGGAGTCGCCTCCTTCTCCTGCCGCACCATTGTTCTCAGGTTCTTCTGCCTCCTCTGCTATCTTGGAGCGTGCCCTTTTAGAGATGACCCAGCTGCGGGAAGATCTCCGGGTCGCGGATCCGCGCCTGGTGGCCGGGCGTCTGGAGCTGGCATCCGGCTGGCTTCAGTCTGACGCGGCGGTCTGAGCAACGCTGAACCAGGCCGCAACGGCCTCCGAGAAGGAGAAGCGAGCCGCGCAGGCTACAGCCGATCGCGAGGCACGCTGAAGGACGCCAGGGCCGCCCACGACCGCTACCGGGCATTGGAGAACAAGCTGAAGGGCCTGCGTGATGAGCACGCAGAAGAAGCTCGTGGCCGCCGGGCGAAGGAGGAGGAGATGAGGGTTCCGGAGGACGCCATCAAGAATCGCGACGCCGAGCTGGGGGAGCTGGCGAAGACGCAGGCCGCTGAACACGGCCGGCTGGAGGAGCTGGAGCGGAAGGTGGAGGCGGAGAAGGTCGATCTTGTCGTGAAGGCGAAGGTCCTAGCTAAGGACCGCGCGGCCTTCATGCTTCTCGAGAAGAGGTCTCTTGTGGCTCTAAAGTCACTTCATGAAAAGGGCTTGGAGAGGCGCTGACCACCGATGAGGATGGCCCCACCCAGCTGCTTCCCTACTTGGTGAGGGCGCTTGAGGAAGTCGTGGAGGGCATCGGTCCCATGGCAGAGGCAGAGGCTCATGTCCTTTCTTCAGGTGCACTGACGCGTGTCTTCAGCCATCTGCACCTTCGTGACCCTAGCGCTCGTCTTGACGAGCTGCTGGAGCCTGTAGCTAATAAACACTGAACAGCTGCCGCCGCAGCCGTGAGGGGTCAGATGGAGGCCCTGCTGAAGAAGTTCCGCGGCTTCGCTTCCGCGCCTACGGCCGGAGGCGCCACCACTCCTGCAGCTCCGTCCGGTGACCAAGACGAAGGCGACATCATCAAGGGAGGAGTGCCTCTCGCGGGCGTCGATGGCGTTCAGGGGTGACCTGCGGCTCCTTTCCTGTTTTATTCCTGCAGCGTGCATCGTGCCTCGTGGAGGCGTTAAACTTGCGTTTGATATTGTGAGAACAATATGTCTTGTAATATTTGGTTTGAGACTTTGCGATTTTCTTTCCTATTTGCTCTGTGTTCTGTGTCGGCAGAGCCCGGCCCCGCGCATACCTCAACCGCCGTTGGGCCGACCGGAGACCAGGACGGACCAAGGAGTGAGGGGCTACGTGACCACTTAGGCTCCTGAGTCGCAATGCTCAGGAGTCCCCCTTGATGCGCAAACAATTTCCATACCTTTGCCCTCGCCGAGGAGGGGCGCGCGACAACCAGGTCCGGAGACCTAGTTGGGTGGCGTACACTTGGGCGTGACCCGAGCGCAGCCCCCGTGCCCAGCCCCCTCGCACGACTCTCCCGAGGGGAGGCATTGCGGTGAGGCCGGACACTGATCTCTGGGGCTCCCTGAGGTTGGTACGGCCATGAGGCCGCCCTCAGTTCTTTATCACCAACGCAGAGCATAGTGCTTCTACTTGTGCACGGGCATAGCCGCTCCTCGGCAGTGTCAACGGCCAGCACAAAGCATGGTGCTTCCACTGGTACGTGGGAGGGGGACTCCCTACTGCGGAGAGCCCCCGGGGCGTGTACAGCCCCGCCCTGACACGTGGCTTGCACGGCAGGGCTAGACGAGGTGTATCTGGGCACTCGTGAGCCAGCGCGGGACTCACGAGGACCTACCTCAAGGCGGGTTGCGCCTGGTCTTGGTTCTTGTTCGCTGTGCTGGTCCTGCGAGGTGGTCAGACAACTTGCACCGAACGAATCTCCTGAGGTTATCGCGTGAGAGGGCCAAGCACCAACAGCCCCAGGAGGTGACGTGAACGGGGCCGACCCGCCAGACAGAGCTCAGCCATTGGATTTATCGATGCTGCAGGGACGGGCCCGAGCACAGACGACGTGCTTAACCTACTCACGTGAAGGATCCTTAAGAAAGATGGCCGGCGCGCGGCTCCCACGATGGGTGACGATCAACCAGGTAATAGTCATAGATAGATTAGGCATGGAAAGCATACTGGCTTAAGTAAAGGCGGGGAAGATACATGCCACTGGGTCAAGCCCGAGCGGCTTGGGGATGATGCAGCCCGAGTGGCGCCCACAGCAAGGTAAGCTAAAGACATAAGAAAAGGGGTACATGCCACAGGGACGGACCCATGCAGCCTGGGAATGATGCAGCCCGAGGGGCACTCCCAGCTAAATAAACTTGGAAAATGTCACCTGGTTCTGTCGATGAAGGGATGTCGGAGCAGCTGAAGGTACGCTACGAAGGGGTTGCTCCTCATGAGCCACCGGGGCCCTGAGCCTCGGGAGGCTCTGGGTGTCCAGGCGGTTCCTTGAGGACCATCTCCATCTCCATCAGGACAACGTGATGCCTGGCCTCCTTACTCACCAGGACGCGCCACAAGTTGCGTTGATAGGCGGACGACACGCTTGACAGGCCAAAAGGCACGCGAACGTAGCTATGCGGTGGACCCTCGCAGCGGCCCACGCGCGAAGGCCAGAAGGGCTCCTGAGATGCGGCCCTGTTGAGCCCTGGGACGTCGATGCAGACGCACAGGCCAACATCCTTGCCTGGATGGGGAGCTGCGCCTCGCGAGTGGCGGTCACCGTGCATGGCCCTTGCGTCTTGCAGTTCCTGAGTGGTCTTGGTGATGAACTCCTGAGCGGTGTGCGCTCCTCGCCCTGTGTTCTCCTGAGGGAGACGTGCCATGAAGCACGCCTCCATGTAGTGCCCGACCGCCTCCCTCGTGATGTTGGCAAGGTCTGAGGCCCTCCAGAAGAGAGCCCCCGAGCCCTGCCCGAGAAGGGCGCCGGGGGCGCCTTCCTATGCGATAGAGGGAGGCACCCCTGGCGCGGGCGCTGATCCTGACAAGGTTCCAGCTGCGACGCCACCCTCCTAAGGTCCTGCACGGCGCAGCTGCTTCTTCTTCTTGGGGGTGGCCTCAGGAGGGCACTCGCCCTTGCTGTCGGGGTCGTCGATTGCTGCAGCTTGGAAGGCACGCTCAAGGGAGCACACCGCATCTCTTTCTTCGCATGGGACCGTGATGATTCCGCCGCTTCCCGGCATCTTGAGGACATTGTAGCCGTGATGGGTCACCGCCATGAACTTGGCCAGGGCTGGATACCCGAGGATAGCATTGTACGGCAGACGGATGTGCGTGACGTCGAAGTCGATGAGTTCGGTGCGGTAGTTTTTGCGTTCCCCGAAGGTGACGGGAAGGCGGACCTGCCCGATCGGGGTAGTGGAGCCGTCGGTCACTCCTGAGAAAGGCTTGGTGGGCTGAAGCTGGTCATACGGCACTTGGAGGTTGTCGAACTTGTCGACGGATAGGACGTTGAGCCCTGCGCCACCGTCGATGAGGGTCTTGGTGACTTGCACGTTGCTGATGACTGGGGAGCAAAGCATCGGGAGGGCGCCTGCGGTAGCCGCGCACTTGAGTTGATCTGCTGAACTAAAGGTGATGGCGCACTTGGACCACCTGAGCGGGCGTGTGGCCTCGAGCTTGGGGAGGACTCCGTTCACTTCACGAGCAAACTGTTTGAAGATACGCTGCGAGGCTGGGGCCTGAGCTCCGCCCAAGATGCAGGTGATAGCACGCGGCTCCTGGAAGCCCCCAGCCGCCTCGTCTTGATGGAGGTCGTCATTCCTTCTTGGCGGCGGCGGCAGTGGGGGAAGACCGGCATTGCCCTGAGGACGATCCTCATGAGGCTGGTCCCTCCATGTGCCCTCGCGAGGCTGATCCTGCCAGCGGTCCTCACGAGGCCGGTCGCGCCACTCCTGGCACGGGCCACGGTCGTCCCAGCGTCCACCACCACGTCCTCCTCCTCGGCCATAGCCCCGGTCGTTGCGCTCGGGGTGTCGACCGAAGCGTCCTTCTCGAATGGCTCTGAGCTCTTGACAGTCGCTGGTGTTGTGGGTATGCAGGTTATGGAAGGCGCAGAACGGGCGGCTGCTCTTGGATGACTCGGGCTGGTCTCTGCCGCGCTTGGTGTCCGGCTTCGCAGCGAGCACGGCTGCTCCCTTGCGCTTCACGTCCTTGGCCTTGGCTTTCTTCTCCTCCGGGTCCACAACTGGGAGCTCGAGGAGGGAGAGGCGCCCCTCCTCAGCTCTTGCGCACTTGATCGCCAGGTTGAACAGCTCCAGGGACGTGCATAGCTCCTCGTGGATGGCGAGCTCCTCCTTCATCTTGACGTCACAGACTCCATCAGAGAACGTGGAGATGATGGCCTCGTCCGTCACCTTGGGGATCTTGAGACGAACGTTGTTGAAGCACTGGATGTACTTCTGGAGGGTCTCTCCTGGTTGTTGCTTGACGCGACGCAGGTCACCCGCGGCTGGTGGGCGGTCGCGAGTGCCCTGGAAGTTGGCGATGAAGTGGTCGCGCATCTCGTCCCAGGAGGAGAACGAGCCTGGAGGCAGGTTCAGGAGCCACGAACGAGCGCCGTCTTTGAGCTCCATAGGGAACCAGTTCGCCATGACTTTCTCGTCGCCGTTGGCCGCCTCGATGCTCAGCTCGTAGAGCTGCAGGAACTCCACGGGGTCGGGGGTGCCGTCGTAGCATGGAGGCAGATCCGGCTTGAACTTGCCCCGCCAGGCGACGCTACGCAGCTCGGGGGTGAAGGTGCGGTAGCCGGCCGTGGTCACCGGGGCCCGTCTTGGAGGTGGAGCTTGGTCTTGGTGCCCGCGCGCCGCTACGGCAAGCGGCGCGGGGCCTTGCCGCAACAAACAATCTTGGCGCGGCGGTGCGAGGAGTGGCGGAGCGTTCTCTTGCGGTTGAGGGACTTCTTGACAGCTTCTTTCTTCACGCGCGGGCGCCGGACACGGTTGGTCGCGCCGTGGAGTCGCGCGCCTTGGCTCTAGGGCGCCGTCTTGGTGCAGAGGTGGTGGAGGTGCTCCGTGAGCTACGTCGCCCGTAACTGGCGGAGGGCGAGGCAGTGAGAGGGACGGCGCAGGGGAGCCCCCTGCGGCGCTGACAAGCTTGGCGATGCGGTCGAGCCAGTCCTCGTAGAGGTCGTCGACCGGGTGGTAGCGCAGGAGCTCATGTGCCATGAGGAGCGCGGCCCGTGCGTCCGTGGGAGCGTGACGAGCGTGAGACGACGAACCAGCGGGAGTCAGCGATGGAGTGGCGGTGCGGCCGTCCTGTCGCACTGAGGTGTGCAACGAGGATGCTTGCTGCTCGTTCCCCACAGGGCCGGTGGCGGCGTTGGCGGCAGGCGACGGAGAGCGACGGGGTGGCCCGCCGACAGGGGTCGTCTGAGCAACACGGGTGGCGAGGGCAGCCCTACGCTCGGCGCAAGTGCGGCGTGCATCCGCCATGGGGAAGATGAAGCGACGTGACGCGGAGCGACGGAAGGGAGGCTTCGGCACACCCCTACCTGGCGCGCCCAATGTCGGATCACGGGTTCCGGCAAAACCCTTAAGGTTCGAACTCTGGGGTGCGCGCGAAGTTCTCCCCCTACCGATCCACGCCCTAGCTTGCTAAGATCTTAAGGGCAAACTCAACAAATTCACAACACGAGGGACGCAAGATTTATACTGGTTCGGGCCACTGTTGTGGTGTAATACCCTACTCCAGTGTGGTGCTGGTGGATTGCCTCTTGGGCTATGGATGAACAGTTACAAGGGGAAGAACAGCCTCTTGAGGTTGAGGTCTTCTTGCGCTCTGTGTGTGGGTGAGGATTACTCAAGTGGAGATGCCCCCTACGGTGGTGGCTAGTTCTACTTATATAGGCCCTGGTCGTCTTCCCAAATATTGAGCGGGAAGGGAGCCAACAACGGCCAATTTGAAAGGGGACAGCTAGTACAACTTATCCTGACAAAAGCGGTCTTCGCCTGCAAAAGGCTCTGGTGGTGACGCCGCCTCGGACTCCATGGTGACCTCCGTCTTGCCGTCCTGCTGGTCTTGGTCTCGTTGCACCGATATGCAAACCTTTGCTTGACGCCTCGGTACTCCACGCCCGCGCTTGCTTCCTTTGCACCAAAGAGGAAACAAGGACACTGCGCGCTGGCGCCCACCTGATCTTGATTGTCATGGCTCACGTCACGAGAACCTCATGAGGTTTGCCTTGCCTTGATCTCTCCGCCCCTCACGAGCCTGCCTGGTGAGGCCGCCCCTGAGGAGGTCTTGTGTTGTCCGCCTCGCGAGGCTTGGCCCCTCGCGAGGGTCTTGAACGCCTTGTTGATGAACATGGGCCGTACGGGGCCACGCGCAGAGCCACACCGTGGGCCGCAGGCAGGCAAGTCTGGGGACCCCCGTTCCCAGAACGCCGACAGTCGCTTTTGCACCCCTTTACTTGTGCACGGGCAGTTGCAGCCCCACACCCCTGACCACGCTTGGCGGGGCGGGAGAAGCAAGGGCACGAGACAACTAGACCAACGCCAAGACTAGAGACACAAAGAGCAAGAGGGCGAGGTGGACTCCCACGGCAAGACCCTTGCCGGGGCTGCCTCCGCAGCCCCGGCGAGAGCCTTCCTGGGGCAACTTCCCCAACGCGAGCAGAGCGCGCCACCCTTGAGCCTAAGGGTTCCAACGCCATCAACCACATTGGAACCAAGGCTCGGGAGGCACCTCCATGGTGGCATGCGGATCTTTGTGAAGATCATAAACACACAAGATCAGATGAGGACCAGAAGACGACGATCCTCGGCAAGATCCTTGCCGAGGAAATCCACGAGACCCCCGACAAGATCCTTGCCGGGGACAACCGCGATGCCAGGGCAAGACCCTTGCCGAGGACACTTGCGGGGCCACAGCCAGGCTCACGTCTGCCAAGACCCCACCGCCGTTTCCATACAACGGCCAGCCCAACCAGCTGGGCAGGCACCTGCATGGCGACGTGCGGCCTCCAGACCAACTCAGCAAGCACCTACGTGGTGGCATGTAGATCTTCGTGAAGACCCTGCCACCACGCCATCTCAGCAGCCAGCCAGCCTACGTGGCGCTGCATGCCTCGATGGCCTGGACGCGTGTCGGAGCGGCAACGAACGGGAAGGGGCTTGTTCCGTCCCCAATAAAGCAACAGGACACCTAAGGAGCGCATTTAATGCGCCTTGTCCCGTAATGACAGGCGATAAGCTTGTACACTGTACCCCTTTCCACCTCCTGTGTGCCACTATGGCGACCGCTTTCGTCTATAAAAGGAGGCCCGAGGCGTACTAGAGAAGGATTCGGATCTTTTGGACTACCCACGCACCTCAGCTAGTTCGAGAGCTCAGGAACACTCAAATATACACCAAAGGAGGACTAGGGTATTACGCATCCTTGCGGCCCGAACCTGGGTAAACGATCTTTGTGCTAACTACCAGACCCGCTCTTTGCACAACCCCGCGCCCGCCAACCGTAGAAGGGATCCCAGTGATCCCATAGGTGTCGTTTCCCCCGACAGATCCAGACCACTGTGGAGAAGCTCCAGGAAGAAGTTGACGACAGGAATGACAGACCTACCACAGATACCTTTCAGAGAGTGCCAAGGGCACAAATGTCTTCAGCAGTGCCAGTTGTTAGTGACACCAGGACTACTCTTTCAGCACCTGCAGCAACTGCCACTATTGCACCTCCAGTTTCAACTCCTCCAGCTCCAGAGACCTCTATTGAGGCTTTTACAGATGCACTCCTCTCCATGCCATCTACGCACACCGGAGCAATCAGCCAGAAGACCCTTTCAGGAGCTCCCGAAGATCGTACGTAGAGTGCCGTATAGCACTATGCATTTTCAAGATTTTTGGTAACTTGTTGCCAAAGGGGGAGAAAGTGTATAGATCATTAGGCTTCGAGAGAGAGAGAGAGAGAGAATGTTTTGCCTTTTGTTGCCTCTCTTGCTACTTGATCATTTGCTTGTTTTAATTCCTATGCTAGAATTTGTGTTTTTCTCAAGAGATACCCTTGTGATCATGTGTTTGATCACACTATACCTTAATGTGTGCTTTCATGATGATATGTATGACCTTTGTTTAGGATCAATCATGTGTATCCTTGGTGATGAGTGCATGTTCTTTAACTCCTATCATTTTGTGCGCTCCACCAAGATGCATGTGACATGGAAGAGGGACCCATGATCCTAATTGATTGTGCATTTGCATTCAAAGCAAATTTTAAATAATGCACAAATTTAGGGGGAGCTCTTGCTTATCACATACTTCTCAAAGCAACGATGTATTTCATTCATATTGTCATTTGTCAAAGCTTTGATCTATATGTTGTCATCAATTACCAAAAAGGGGGAGATTGAAAGTGCAACTAAACCCCGGGAGGTTCTGGTAATTCATAATAACATATAGCTCATTGAACTAATATCCATTCAAGTTAAATATTCAAAAAGTTCAATGACTGGCATGGCATGGACTAGAGATGTGGACCCCTCAAAATGCTAAGGACACATATTGGCAAAAGCTCAAGATTCTTCATTTTCATTTTAGTGCTCCAAGATCACATTGAGTCCATAGGAAAGCCAATACTATTAAAAGGGGATGAGGTGTTGCTTAATGGTCTAATTGCTCAAAGTGCTTAGTGATATTGCTCCAAAAGCCTCAACCACTTTCTCAATTCCACATTTGTCCAAAACCCAAAGTCAAACTCGGCCCCACCTATTTGATCTATTCGGCGCCACTGAGTTCTTTTTACATAGCCATTGCCAGAAACCCTAGACAATTCGGTCACACTGATACGGATCTCGGTCTCGCCGAGATGGCCTTGCAATCTCTCTGTTCCTGTTTTAATTATTTTGGTCTCGCCGAAATGTGCAATCAGTCTCACCAAGTTTGCCTGACCAACTCTCTATTGCCTTATTGCTTCACTTCGGTCTAACAGAGTTGATGTGATCGATGCCACCGAGATGAGGTTTTGCCCTAGCCCTAGCACATCAGTCCCACCGAGTTGATCATGTCGGTCCCACCAATATTCCTAACGTTCACATTTTGAACTAAATCGGTCTCACCGAGTTCTTCTATTCGGTCTGACCGAGTTGGGTCAAATGTGTGTAACAGTTGGATTTTGTGTGGAGGCTATATATACCCCTCCACCCCGTTCTCCATTTGTGAGAGAGCCATCAGAACGTGCCTACACTTCCACTACTCATATTCTGAGAGAGAACTACCTACTCATGTGTTGAGACCAAGACTTTCCAATCCAACCACAAGAATCTTGATCTCTAGCCTTCCCCAAGTTGCTTTCCACTCAAATCATATTTCCACCATAGCCAAATCTATGAAAGAGAGTTGATTGTTGGGGAGATTATCATTTGAAGCACAAGAGCGAGGAGTTCATCATCATCACACCATCCATTACCTTTTGGAGAGTAGTGTGTCCTAGATTGATTAGGTGTCACTTAGGAGCTTCCGACAAGATTGTGGAGTTGAACCAAGGAATTTGTAAGGGCAAGGAGATCGCCTACTTCGTGAAGATATACCCAAGTGAGGCAAGTCCTTCGTGGGCGATGGCCATGGTGGGATAGACAAGGTTGCTTCTTCGTGGACCCTTCATGGGTGGAGCCCTCCATGGACTCGCGCAACCGTTATCCTTCGTGGGTTGAAGTCTCCATCAACGTGGATGTATGATAGCACCACCTATCGGAACCACGCTAAAAATGTCCGTGTCTACATTCTGTTTGCCTTCTCCAAACCCTTCCCTTTACCTTCATATGCAATGTTTTACTTTTCGCTGCTACACTCTTAGAAATGCATGTGTAGGTTGATTGCTTGACTTGTGCTAATTTGCTAAAATATGCCAAGACTTAAAATTGGGAAAAAGGCTATATTTTTATTTGGTCAAGTAGTCTAATCACCCCCTCTAGACCTACTTTCGATCCTACAAAAAGCATGAGCATACCCTTCTATCCTATTCTCCAAGATGGACGGGCCTTCATTATTTGAGACCACCCATGAATAAGTATCTTTTCACCTCCAAGGGAAATGGAGTAGGTTGACATAAACATCATGTTTTGACCAAGCGCAAGTCTGACTCGACCATGGTCAGGCATCTGTATAGGAACAATTGAACTGGGCAGTTTCTGTTTCAAGAAGATCACAGCTGTAAAACAGTCTATAAGCAAGAGTTTATGAACAACATATATAATAGAAAACAACTCGTACCATAAGTTTCTTGACATAGTTGGACCTGTTCAACGTGTGCACCAGTGGCACACATATCCCACGTGGCCTTCCACCATTGAAACGCCCCACAAGGACCTCAAGACGATCAATAAAGTGTAGGAACTGGTGGATGTAGTCCCAGTCAACTTCAGTGCCATCAGTAATAGTCGGGTTCTAATAGAATAATAGACGAGTAGTGTGCTGAACTTTGAAATAACCTACACGTGCCACCAATTGTAAGAAATATTAGTTAGAAGTAGCATTTTCATGAGAGAAGGGAATCACAAATCGTTGCTACTTCTAAAGTCAAATTATGATTAGTTAGACAGAATAGGTGGATTAAGAAGTAATCGAGGCAATATGCAATAACCAAATACAAAACTAACATGGATGAACTACTGGAACGACGTCGGGGTGGAAGATCACAGTGAAGATGAGAAAAGGTTCTGCTATTTCCATCAACATTTCTGCACCAACTTTCAGTCTGTAACACTTGAGAAAGTTTATCCAAGTTCGGCCATAAAAAAGGCAGCGATCTTCTTGGTTCATGAACCCAACTCGGAACTTATATGCATTGCTTGTCTTCAGTGTGACCATTAAACTGGTGTATTCAATTATGGCAAGGCCGACCATCTTGAGTACACGTGTTGTGGCAGAGCAAGGAATGCACTGCAGGAAAAATAATATGAGAACACAATGTATTCGCTATCCAAATCTAGAAATAATTTCCTCTTTCACGTCAGTGTTGACCATGGTACTAGTACCTTTTATCCAAATATAGCAATCCAAATTTCCAAATTAGTCGACAACATGTTCAAAAAACCCCACTCCCGGATAGAAAAGAGGATTCTAGGAACATATTATGTGCGTTTTAAAATCCCGTGTGAGGATGAGAAGGAACAAGTGTGACGTCTCGCCGAGGGCGCAGAAACCTGTAGGGTTCTCGCACTTTGGGCACTGCAAATGAAAAACACTAGATTTAGTAGGAAGAAAAATGCATCGACGATGACGGCTGCCATCCTAGGATTACCCGCGACCAAGGGACTTGGATTTATCGGGGATGGATGAAGAATTCGTACCTGGTTCTCCGTGAGAAAACCCTACACAATTGCCAAGAGGAGGTTTTCTCTAAACAAGCAGACGAGGGAGAAGGAGATTCAGGCCCAGTGAAATATTGCGGCTTCGTCCGTCCAGCTTATTGCTACTGCTGGAAAGGTGGTTTTTTTTTGTGATTTGACGGCTCATTAGGCATTACTGCAGCACTAGGACCGGGGTGAGTCTACCGTGGAGTTGGGCATTCTAATTTGGTGCATGGCACATGGACCCGTTGCCGGATGCCCCGCATATCAACGAAATGAGGTAGAAAGGCAGGAATAACTAGTTACACATAAATATATTTTTGATAGAGAGATACTCCCTTTGTAAAGAAATATAAAAATATTTTATATCACAACTTTATTCATAAGAAAAATCAAGGGGAATATATATAACATAATATGGGGGTTCAGATGAGAATGTAATACTCAGATAGGCTAACGGTTCTGGACTTTCGACCACAGGCCGGTGCGCCTGCATGTTTGGGGGCCCATGTGTTCTAACTCAGCGCATTTCATATTGCAAGCGATCGGTACGACGCTGGTTTTAGATGCTGTCGCAAGGCAAATACAAAAAATTAAATAAAGCACGTCAGCTGTTAGAATGAAATCTAATGATAGTTCCTAACTAGCAATCAGAGTTGCAATTCTTTCACGATATCCTACATGACAAATAATATTGTCGTACTACTTATACACACAGGACAGTTGTTTCACCATGCCATCTTATTACATCAAAAGCTCTTGGACGATAGATCAGATCGGCAGTTGCGTGCTGCTACTAAAGAATTTCCAAGTTGATTTGGACCAGCTCTCCTTGCCGAGAAAGTTCGATTTTGACATCATCCCCTACCGCAAGATTTGATAGAGTTTTGAACCTTGACCATCCTTTAGCATCAATCATCATGCGACCATCCTTTGTACTTATGGTATATTGAGCAGGTTCATTCACACCAAGGTTGAACGACTCCCTCGTTGCTCTAGGAATTCTCTGTTTGCAAACAAGAACACATACATAAACAGTTAGATCAACATAGTGAATCATGTGAAACAACATGGAAAGAAAAAAAGAACGAAGCACTTGGGTTGCCAATGCTTACCAAGAAGGTGGATATGTCATTTTTTGTAAGGACTTTGGTATATGCAGTGCGAACTGTAGCCCAGTCTGTTGCCGGTGCAAGTGCTGGTTCCGTTGCCGCCGCACGGCCGGAGCAGATGCAAGTGCAACTTTAAGTGTTGGTGCAGGTGCCAGATCCATTGCTGGTGCCCGTGCCGGTGCGACTGGTAGTGCCGCTGCAGCTGTCAGAGATGGTGCTCCTTGTGGAGCTAGTGCTGGTGTCAGAGCAGGTGCCCGTGTCGGTGCCTGATCCTCTGGTAGATCATCCTGATCCACTGACGCGGTCGGTGCCCAATCCTTTGGTGGATCCGACTGAGCTGCTACCGCTGTCAGTGCTAGAGCCAGTGCCGTCAAAGAAGGTGCCGGTGCTCGATCCGATGCTGAAGGTGGTACCGATGTGTGAGAGAGCAGCGATCGTCTCTGGTGTGCTATGATTTTATACTTCAGCTTTCTAACTTCACTAGGCTCTGTGACCTTGATCCAGTCTTTTTCTTCACTTCTTTTAAACGCGACAAGGACTAATTGTGGCGTGTTTGTTAAACCAAACTGCAGTTCATCATAGGGCATCAGATTGTACTCAGATAACAGACTGGTCCAATTGTGTCCAGTAATATAAGTGATGGACAGTGCTTTTGTTACTACGACATAAAAAGTGAAACTTGCAAAAATAACCATCATAGAGCAAACCAAATGGTGTATTCTGTAACGAATGTGACATGGAAAAACCTGCATCGTAAAATTGCAGCAAAAGTAAGAAAACATTACAGTAAATCAATAAGACTTACTTGATGTGACACGGGTGAATCTTTACAAGGAAATCACTATGTTCAAGTTCTATTTGAAGGTTGATCGTCCAACTACGGGTGGCATTGTCGGCGTTTTGGGAACGGGGGTCCCCAAACTTGCCTGCCTGCGGCCCACAACATGGCCAGGCAGCGGGCCATACGGCCCATATTCGTCAACAAGGCACCCAAGACCCTCGCGAGGGTCCAAGCCTCGCGAGGCGGACGACGCAAGACCTCCTCTGGAGTGGCCTAGCCAGGCAGGCTCACGAGGAGCAGAGATATCAAGCCAAGGCAAACCTCATGAGGCTCTCGTGACGTGAGCCATGACGAACTGTACCAGGCGGGTGCCAGGCGGGCGCCAGTGCGCACAACGTCCTTATTTCCTCTTTGGTGTTAAGGAGGCCAGCGCAGGCGAAGAGTACCGAGGCATCAGGCAAAGGTTGCCATATTGGTGCAATGAGACCAAGACCAGGAGGACGGCAAGGCGGAGGTCATCATGGAGCCCAAGACGGCGTCACCCCAAAGCTTTTCCCAGGCGAAGACCGCTTTTGTCAGGATAGCTTGTACTAGCTGTCCCCCTTCAAATTTGCCCGCCGTTGTTGGCTCCCTTCCCGCTTGATATTTGGGAAGAGGACCATGGCCTATATAAGTAGAGCTAGCCACCACAGTAGAGGCATCGAATCCTGACGCCACAAGTTCACAAGCACAAGAACACCTCAACCTCAGGAGGCTGTTCTTCCCTTGTACTATTCATCATCAGCCCGAGAGGCAATCCACCACCACCACACTGGAGTAGGGTATTACACCACAACGGTGGCCCAAACCAGTATAAACCTCGTGTTTTCCTGTGTTGCGAGATCGTCGAGTTCATCCGCGAGATCGTAGCGAGCTAGAGCGTAGATCGGTAGGAGGGAGAGACTTCACGCGCACCCCAGTGTTCGAACCTTAAGGGTTTGCCGAAACCCCACATCCGACATTTGGCGCGCCAGGTAGGGGTGCGCCGTAGTTTCCCTTCCATCAGTTCGTTGCTCCATCGCTCTATCGTTTCCATGGCGGACGCTCGCCGTGCTCGAGCTGAGCGTCGGGCTGCCCTATCCGCCTGCGTTGCTCAGACGGCTCCCGTAGGCGGGCCACCCCGTCGTTCTCCATCTCCCGCCGCCAACGCTGCCACCGGCCCGGCGGGGAACGAGCAGCAGGCCTCCTCGCTGCATCCTTCGGTGCGGCAAGACGGCCGCACCGCTACTGCATCACTTACCCCTGCTGGTTCCTCGTCTCACACGCACCGCGCTCCCATGGAGGCACGGGCCGCGCTCATCACGGCGAACGAGCTCCTGCGTTACTGCCCCGTCGATGACCTC
Organism: Triticum aestivum; assembly: GCF_018294505.1. NCBI lineage: Eukaryota > Viridiplantae > Streptophyta > Magnoliopsida > Poales > Poaceae > Triticum > Triticum aestivum. The sequence continues at coordinate 293,164,856 of NC_057814.1, read as the reverse complement.
TATGAGGAGTGGCTCGACTGCGTCGCCGACCTCGTCCGCGCCGCAGGGGGCTCTCCGGCGTGGTCCCACTCTCTGCCTCCCCCTCAACCAGCCGCGGGCGATGGGGCTCATGGCATGCCTCCACCACATCAGCCCCAAGACGGTGCCTTGGCACCAAGGCGCGCGCCTCCGCGGCGTGATCCACCGCGCCTGGCGCCCGCGCGTGAAGAAAGAAGCTGCCAAGAAATCCCGCGGCCGCGAGAAGCTACGCCGGCGCTCCCCGCACCACCTCGTCAAGACCGCGTGCCTCCTGCAGTGGCGCAGCGCGGACCTCGCCAAGACCAAGCTTCACCTCAGAAGCGAGCCCCGGCGACCGCGGCCGGCTGCCGCGCCTTCACCCCCGAGCTGCGTAGAGTCACCTGGCCATGCAAGTTCAAACCAGACCTGACTCCTCGCTACGACGGCACCGCCGACCCCGCGGAGTTCCTGCAGCTCTATGAGCTAAGCATCGAAGCGGCCAACGGCGACGAAAAAGTCATGGCAAACTGGTTTCCCATGGCTCTCAAGGATGGGGCCCGCTCCTGGCTCCTGAACCTGCAGCATGGCTCGATCTCCTCCTGGGGCGAGATGCGTGACCGTTTCGTCGCCAACTTCCAGGGCACTCACGACCGGCCACCAGCCGCGGGTGACCTACGCCGCATCAAGCAACAACCAGGAGAGACCCTCCAGAAGTACATTCAGTGCTTCAACAACACCCGCCTCAAGATCCCCAAGGTCACAGACGAAGCCATCATCTCCGCGTTCTAGGACGGTGTCCGTGACGTCAAGATGAAGAAAGAACTTGCTATCCACGAGGAGCTTTGCACATCTCAGGAGCTGTTCAACCTGGCGACCAAGTGCGCAAGAGCAGAGGAGGGGCGCCTTTCCCTCCTTGAGCTGCCAGCTGCGGGAGCGGAGGAGAAGAAGGCCAAGGCCAAGGACGTGAAGCGCAAAGAGGCAGTGGTGCTCACAGCGGAGCCCGACACCAAGCGAGGTAGAGATCAGCCCGAGTCATCCAAGAACGACCAACCGTTCTGCGCCTTCCACAACCTGAACACCCACAACACCAGCGACTGCGAAGAGCTCAGAGCCATACGGGAAGGACGCTACGGTCGACGCCCCGAGCGCAACGACCGGGGCTACGGCTGCGGAGGAGGATGCAGTGGCGGACGCTGGGACGACCGTGGCCCGTGCCAGGAGTGGCGCGACCGGCCTCGTGAGGACCGCTGGCAGGACCAACCTCGTGAGGGTGCCTGGAGGGACCAGCCTCGTGAGGATCGCCCCCAGGGCAATGTCGGTCTTCCTGCGCTACCGCCGCCAAGGAGGAGCGACGACCACCACCAACACGAGGGGGCTGGGGGCTTCCAGGAGCCGCGTGCGATCGCCTGCATCTTGGGCGGTGCCCAGGCCCCACCCTCTTAGCGCATCTTCAAACAGTTCGCTCGCGAGGTGAACGCGGTGCTCCCCAAGCTCGAGGTCGTGCGCCCGCTCAGGTGGTCCCAATGTGCCATCACCTTCAACTCGGCAGACCAGCTTAAGTCCGCAGCCACCGCTGGCGCCCTCCCTATGTTGTGTTCCCCGGTCATCAGTAATGTGCAAGTCATGAAGACTCTCATCGACGGCGGCGCAGGGCTCAACGTCCTGTCCGTTGACACGTTCGACAACCTCCAAGTGCCATATGAGCAGCTCCAATAGGGCAGGTCCGCCTGCCTGTCACCTTCGGGGCGCACGAGAACTATCGCACCAAGCTCATCGACTTCGACGTCGCGCACGTCCGCTGCCGTACAATGCCATCCTCGGGTATCCAGCCCTAGCCAAGTTCATGGCAGTCACCCATGACGGCTACAACGTTCTCAAGATGCCAGGAAGCGGAGGAATCATCACTGTCCTGTCTGAAGAGAGGGATGCGGTGTGCTCCCTTGAGCGCGCCTTTCAAGCCGCAGAAATCGATGACCCCGACAGCAGGAGTGAAGGCCCTCCGGAGACCATCCCCAGGAAGAAGCTGCCGTGCCGCGCAGGACCTCAGGAGGATGGCGTCGCGGTAAGAGCCTCGTCAGGATCAGCGCCCGCTCCAGGGGCGCCTCCCTCCACCGCATAGGAAAGCGCGCCTGGCGCCCTCCTCAGGCAGGGCTCGGGGGCTCTCTCCTGGAGATCCTCAGACCTTGCCAACCTCACGAGGGAAGCGCTTGGGCACCACTTGGAAGCGTGCCTCACGGCACACTTTCCTCGGGAGAGCACAGGGCAAGGAGTGCCCACCACCCAGGAGTTCATCACCAAGACTACCCAGGAACTGCAAGAAGCAAGAGCCATGCGCGGCCACAACCGCTCACAAGGCGCAGCTCCCCATCTAGGCGAGGATGCCGGGCTGCGTGTCTGCGTCGACGTCCCAGGGCTCAACAGGGCCGCATCTCAGGAGCGCTTCTGGCCATCGCGTGTGGGCCACTGCAAGGGCCCACCACACAGCTACGTTCGCATGCCCTTCGGCTTGCCAAGCGTGGCGTCGGCCTATCAACGCAACGTGCGGCAAGTCCTGGCGGCTCAAGAGGCCAGGTTCCACGCCGTCCTGGAGGAGATGGAGACGGCCTTCAGGGAACCTCCTGAACCCCCAGAGCCTCCCGAGGCTCAGGGCCCCGGTGGCTCATGAGGAGCCAATCCTTCAACACGCGGCTTCAGCTGCACCAACTCTACTTCGTCTACAGAACCAGGTGACATCTTCCAAGTTCGTTTAAGCTGGGAGCGCCCCTCGGGCTGCATTATTCCCAGGCCACATGGGTCCGTCCCTGTGGCATGTATCCCTTTTGCTTAAGTCTTTAGCTTACTTTGCTGGGGGCACCCCTCGGGCTGCATCATCCCCAAGCCGCCCGGGCCAGACCCAGTGGCGTGTATCTTCCTGCATTTATCCAAGTTGATCTGCTTAACCTGCCAACTGCTACCACCTACCTAACCATCGCCCCCCGGGGGCCTCCACACAGGCACGGCGCTGGTGCATGGGTCCGTCCCTGCCACGTCGACAAATCTGAGCGGCCGTGCTCTGGCTCGCGGTACGCCCCGCGCACGTCACCTCACCAGGCCCTCAGTGCCTTCACCTCATCCAGAGCAACCAGCGGCAGGCTGACAGCTGTAACGGCAAACCATGTTCCTTCTTGTGCCTGCTCACAGGGATCCTGAGGGAAGGATAGCAGGCGGCACCGTGAGTCTCTTTTTCTCTCGTGCAATTCGCTTGCGCGTTAAAAGGGGGGCTCCTGAGCATCGCGACTCAGGAGCTCTTACTGGCTCTCCAGCCCTCACCCTCTGGCCTTGACCACGGCGTCGCGATCTGGCATACCAGCGGCGGCTGAGCTCGCTCGAGGGCCGGGACCTAAGGACGTAGAGCACTAAGGAGAGCATGAGGGGAGGGGAACTCGTATGGGCCGACCTGGCTACGCCGCACGAGTTGGCGCGCAGCCCTAGCGCGACATCAGGAATCGCCGCGAAGTCAGCAAGATAAATTTCCCCCTAGGATCGGCTAAATATCTGGGTCTAATGGCCACTCGCGCCATGCCGCAGCCCCGTTACGGCCAAGTCATCTTCCTTTCTTGCCTTACCATGGCTGCTTGAGCGCTAAGGGGGACCTCCTGAGCATCGCGCCTCAGGGGCTCTTACTGGACCTCGGGCCGCACACCTCCTGGCCTTGACCACGGCACGCGACCTGGCATACCAGCGACGGCTGTAGCCTGCCTGGGGACCGGGACCTGTCAGCGTAGAGCAACGAGCCATCGTGAGGAAAGAAAGGGGGGACCAAGCCTTAACGGGACATGCACTCACCAAGTTTTCATAACAAGGAAGATAAGCACCAAAGACATTACAGACCCTTACATGCCCCCACGGGGTGATTCATGATTCTCCGCAGGAAACAAAAGCTGATACTAAGGGGAATCCTATCTACACCCTTCCGTGGCAGACGCCATCATCAACAGTGGGCCACGGGAGGCCGGCGCCAACCCCATCCGGATCAGCGGCGGCGACGGCCGGACACCGCAGCCCTACTCCGAGCGTGGCGAGAGCTCGGGGACACGTAGCTGTCGTCGCTTGTCTCCGGAGTCTTGTAAAGCTCAGGAGAGCTGCTGGACTCGCAGGCGCTACTGCTGTTGGAGTAGCTGTGGGCGGAGCGTGCGTCGGTCTGGCGCTCCTCCCCAGGACAGCACTCCAGGCGGCGGCTCTCAGTGTCGAAGACCTTGAAGAAGAGCGTGGAGGCGCCGTCGTACTCGAAGTGGATCACGATGGCTCCCCTCGCACGGCAGACCCGCGCGATCTCGCCCCAGCCGCGAGTCATGAAGATCTTGCCGGTGGGGACCGCTTCGATCTCCGCTCCGGTCGCCGGAGCGCTACAGTCGGTGTGCTGCAGCCAGAGCTCGAGAGGCCCCCTCGGCGGCATCACGTCGGAGAAGAACCACGGGAAGCGGATCCAGGAGCTTGGAGGCGTCGGCGCCCACAGCACCAACTCGCGCGAGGAGTCAGTGGCGTGGACCCTAGGGGCAACGGCACGTGTCACCATGGCACGGCGACCCCGTACATGGCTTGGGCGGCGCTGCTCATCACTCCGGCCTCCCGAACCCTCGGCTCGGGCATACAAGGGTAGCGGGTACCCCGGAGGAGTCCGCTCGCACCAGGGCCTCGTCACCACCTGCATCGACGCTTCATCACGACGATGGATCGACCTCTTCTTCGGTGGAAGTGGTCCTGGATCGTCACGGGGAGCTTTTCCTTTCTCTTCGGCGGAAAACCTTCTGATGGGCGCCATTGTTGTCAGCAGTGGAGCAAGGAGGAAGAAGCGAGCAAGCGAGGAAGAGATGGGCAACGGGGGCTCCGCCCCCTCCCCGTTTATAGCAAGACAAGGCCAACCGGCGTCCCCCACGATCGCAGGTAATGATGGTTTTCCTTGCATGTCGCAGGGACTTGTCAAGTCGTGCAGTTGCCGAGGCAGCGTGGGGAAGCGGAGACACCCACGTCCAATCAACCGCCATGTGTCAACTGAGGCCGCAGGCTTTTGGGGCCCGCGGTGCTCCGAACTTGACCCTTGGCTTCGCCGTGAAGCCAAGCCCGAGCGCACCTTGGGCCCGGGGGCTACTGTCGGCGTTCTGGGAATGGGGGTCCCCAGACTTGCCTGCCTGCGGCCCACATCATGGCCAGGCAGCGGGCCGTACGGCCCATATTCGTCAACAAGGCACCCAAGACCCTCGCGAGGGTCCAAGCCTCGCGAGGCGGATGACGCAAGACCTCCTCTGGAGTGGTCTAGCCAGGCGGGCTCACGAGAAGCGGAGATATCAAGGCAAGGCAAACCTCACGAGGCTCTCGTGGCATGAGCCATGACGAACGGTACCAGGCGGGTGCCAGTGCGCACAACGTCCTTATTTCCTCTTTGGTGCTAAGGAGGCCAGCGCATGCAAAGAGTACCGAGGCATCAGGCAAAGGTTGCCATATTGGTGCAACGAGACCAAGACCAGGAGGACGGCAAGGCGGAGGTTATCGTGGAGCCCAAGACAGCGTCACCCCAGAGCTTTTCGCAGGCGAAGACCGCTTTTGTCAGGATAGCTTGTACTAGCTGCCCCCTTCAAATTTGCCCGCCGTTGTTGGCTCCCTTCCCGCTCGATATTTGGGAAGAGGACCAGGGCCTATATTAGTAGAGCTAGCCACCACAGTAGAGGCATCGAATCCTGACGCCACAAGTTCACAAGCACAAGAACACCTCAACCTCAGGAGGCTGTTCTTCCCTTGTTTCATCATCAGCCCGAGAGGCAATCCACCACCACCACACTGGAGTAGGGTATTACACCACAACGGTGGCCTGAACCAGTATAAACCTCGTGTTTTCCTGTGTTGCAAGTTCGTCGAGTTCATCCGCGAGATCGTAGCAAGCTAGAGTGTAGATCGGTAGGAGGGAGAGACTTCGCGCACACCCCAGTGTTCGAACTTAAGGGTTTGCCAGAACCCCACATCCGACAGGCATGCAGGGCCCCCGCTTACTCCCACAAGCAGGATAGTCCAAAGGTCATGACAAATCATATGGACCAAACATCCATGGGATTGGAAATCCTTGTGGGTGCGATAAACCCTGCAATGCATACATATATTGGAGTGTAACCATAATTTATAAACCGTCCTCACAAAAAACATGATCTGGATACTTCAAAATATACAAACTGAATTGAGTGGACAGACATTAACATAGATTGTTCTCAGGACTCACCACACAACAAAAGTGGCGATACTAAACAATACAGGGTTCACACACACAAATCAAGTAGTGTGCAATATTACTTACTACAAACAAGCAAAGTTGCACTAATTAAACTTTGCAGACTATTTCTTGCCACCGACCTATGGGATGTACCCACACATAACTGACTAGGCCATGTACTTCGTGAGAGATGTCTACCAGCACCATCGCCATCTCGTCAACCTTGGAGAACCTAACAGAGTGGTCTTTCCACTCATAAACATGATGATGAAGATAGTCCGCATCAGATTTGTCGAGAAGCTTTACAAGAACCACACCCTTCATAATTTAAGGAACAACTAGGAAATTGTTGTGGTGAAATACACCCTCAAGAACACGCCTGACAACAATGCTACCTGAAAACACTCGTTCACGACATGTGGCGACAAGGACACGTCAGCTGGATACTTTAGTAGTAGAACTCATCCTCAGGTCTTCCAGTTCACACGGCATGACTTTGAGAACTTCATCTCCACTACGGACTTGGTTCTAATTCAAACAGAATCCAAATATTTTATTACTACCTCCGTTCAAAAATATAAGATGATTTTCGATATTTTACTCCATATAAGACTACATATACGCACAAAAATGAGTGAACAAAGACACTAGAACATGTCTTCAAAGGCATGAGAGCAGAGCGATTACTTGCAATATACATAACACAAGTTACTGAGGCTACTATACTCTCTTCGAAGGCATGAGAGCTAAAATCTTGCATTTCCTACAGCTAGCATTGATGTTCTAAAGTAGTTGAAAGTAATCTAAAAGAAATCAGTGTTATGTGCAATAATCATATGTATGTCAACCTCTCGCATGTTTTGGTCAAAAGAGCAATTTAGAACCGTCATTTGGCACACAAAAATCAGATGCAAGATCACCCAAAAAGTTGTACTATTAGTACTAGTACTGCGTGTTAGGTGAAAAAACACGATCAAGATCGCCAAAAAGATCGTCAAGCATAGATATTACCTGGACTGGCTTAACGAGGGATCCCGGACAGGGGGGCTCAGACAGGGCGATGGCCTTGAGCTTGTCTGCGGTAGTCTCGGCGGGGTGCTTGCGCTTCTTCGTACCCTGAGCCTCGACGGTTTTGGGCAGAGCCATAGACATCACTTTGGCCGGTGCTCCAGGGTCCATCAAGAAACTGTCAAATAGAAATAAAAGAAAAGAAACCATAATCACAAACCCAAAAGAAGAACAGAGAGGGAGTTATAGGATCAGTCTCAGGGTTGCAAGACCGGGCCTTGGCTAGAAGCAACACCATTGATGCGCTCACCTTTCCTTCTTTGGGAGAGAAGAACAATGGCAGAAGCACGTCGAGGTTTTCTTGAAGAAATGAGGAACAAGATGAGGGAGAAGCGAGTTGGGGTTTTCTTCAAGAGAGGAAGATGAGGGAGAAGAGTGAAATGATGGTTGCTTCATCCGTCCAACTTACTGCTGGAAAGGTGGGGGTTTTGTGATTTGACAGCTCATTGGGCATTACTGAGGCGCTTCAACCGGTGTAGTCTACCGTGCAGTTGTGCACTCTAATACAAAGTAATTTAGTGCATGGAAAGTGGACCCCGATGCTGGCTGTCCCGCACGTCAGTGAAAGTGAGTAGCAAGGTTCCCGACGACCGTCGAGGAGGATCCGCACGGTAGAGCATGTCCACTGTTTCTAAAGAAAAAAAATGATTACAACAAGCATTTCCGCTCTTACGACGGAGGAGTGCGAAACACGGCACCCCCTTGAACTTACACGGTACTCCTACTACTAGGCATGTGTAGTGGTTCATACGTCAGTACTATATAATATTGTTGCTCGTGTAGTAAGATATGACGATAATAAATGATGTTGTGCGCATGTCAACTATATGAACTGACTATCCGGTCGAGAATGAATGGTGAGATCAATGTTAACAGAACTACGTCTATAGCGCATGGAGAGTATAGTGCTATAGTACTCCACGGAACATGAACCATATGAATCACGAATCAGTGTTAGGCAGGGTGTATGAAGGGTGCATGGGAGCAAAAGTTCCCTTCTCGACCGACTTTTGGGTGTTTAGCAGAGTGCATGAAGGGTGCATGAGGCCACACTAGTAGGTTAACACATATACACTAGGAGCATGCATGAAGAGGGGTGCTGAGATGAGCATGTATGAAGAGGGAACAACTATATGGAGATGAGAATGCAACCAAACACACCCACACGCTTTGTGCTACATTGACTGATCTGCATCGTCTGAGTTTGATACAACGGTCATGTTGCACCAAGACATGCACATGTAGAGGACGCCTAAACACCACCGAAGTCCATCTGCTTCTCGAGGTGCACGACATTGGTGATGTAGGGTGCCACCGCCCACAAAGCCCGCTCCCGGTCGACGGGAGCTAGCTCGTCAAAGACGGCGTCCAATGGCATGAATGGATTCCGGTGACGAAGCCCTGAGAGGATTCACCCGGCAACAGCGACGGCCGCCTGCAACCCCTCCTTGTCCAGCTCCGCCTCCATCGTCACGCAGAGACGACTTAGCTCCCCAGAGATATAGGTGAAGAAGAAGACCGGGTCAGGAAGCCGCAGCTCGTTGAAGTCTACGGGGTGGTCGAACGGGTTTAGCCCGATGATACGTCTCCAACGTATCTATAATTTTTGATTGTTCCATGCTGTTATATTATCATTCTTGGATGTTTTACAATCATTTTGTATCATTTTTTTGTACTAACCTATTGACATACTGCCCAGTGCCAGTTGCTATTTTCTACTTGTTTTTTACATCACAGGAAATCAATGCCAAACGGAGTTCAAACGCAGCAAAACTTTTTGCGGAATTTTATGGACCAGAAGACACCCAATGGGCCGGAGAAGCACCTGGGGGGTGCCCCGAGGGGGGCACAACCCACCAGGGCGTGCCTGGGCCCCCAGGCACGCCCATATGGGTTGTGCCCACCTCGGTGGCCTCCTGCACTGCCTCTTTGCTCTATAAATACCCTAATACTCCAAAAACCCTAGGGGAGTCGACGAAAATCAATTCCAGTCGCCCCAAGTTCCAGAACTACCAGATCCAATCTAGACACCATCATTGAGGGGTTCATCATCCTCATTGGTGCCTCTCCGATGATGCGTGAGTAGTTCATTGTAGACCTATGGGTCCGTTGTTAGTAGCTAGATGGCTTCCTCTCTCTCTTTTGGTTCTCAATACAATGGTCTCTTAGAGATCCATATGATGTAACTCTTTTTGCGATGTGTTTGTTGGGAACCGATGAACTTTGAGTTTATGATCAGATCTATGTTTTTATCCATGAAAGTTATTTGACTCTTCTTTAATCTATCATATACATGGTTGCTTATAGCCTCATATTTCTTCTCCGATATTTGGGTTTTGTTTGGAAAACTTGATCTAGTTATCTTGCAATGGGAAGAGGTGCTTTGTGATGGGTTCGATCTTACAGTGCTTGATCCCAGTGACAGAAGGAGAACCGACACATATGTATCGTTGCTACTAAGGATAACAAGATGGGGTATATTTCTACATAAATAGATCTTGTCTACATCATGTCATCGTTCTTATTGCATTACTTCGTTTCTCCATGAACTTAATCAACTAGATGCATGCTGGATAGCGTTCGATGTGTGGAGTAATAGTAGTAGATGCAGGCAGGAGTCAGTCTACTAATCTTGGACGTGATGCCTATATAATGATCATTGCCTGGATATCATCATGATTATTTGAAGTTCTATCAATTTCCCAACAGTAATTCGTTTACCCACCATTTGCTATTTTTCTCGAGAGAAGCCACTAGTGAAATCTACGGCCCCCGGGTCTCTTCTTTATTATATTTGCCTTCGTGATTTATTTTTATTTGCTTTTATTTTCAGATCTATTAAAGCAAAAAATACAAAAATATCTTGTTGCAATTTATTGTTATTTATTTTATCTCGGGTTCCCATGAGATCTATTTATCCAATCTACTACAATTTTATCTATCTTTTTACCCGTGAGGATTGACAACCCCTCTCTTACGTCGGGTTGCAAGTATTTTTTCTTTGTGTGCAGGAGCTGTTTAAATGGTGTTGCGTGGTTCTCCTACTGGTTCGATAACCTTGGTCTCATCACTGAGGGAAATACCTACTGTTGCTACGCTGCATCATCCCTTCCTCTTTGCGGAAATACCGACGTAGTTCAAGCAAACATCACCCGACGACCGGCATGGTCGCGCTGGCACGACGTTAGGCATCACGCAGCCGCAACACATGCATGGCAACATGGTCCACCAAGTGGTTGAGGCGATCCTGGACCCCGTCACGATATGCCCGCTCGCGCTCCAGCCGGATCGCCTGACCGCCTATCATATCTCCCGCTTTCTGCAGCAACGCCGTCGATGCCTCGAGCGTCTTTGTGGTGGCTGCTTGCCGCTTTTGAAGCTCTGTGAACTCCCGCACATAAAGGAGGAGCATGGCACTCCTCGCCTCCTTGAGCTCACAGAGCTCCACGTCCTTGGCCTGAGCTCCGCATCCTTGGCTTGGAGCTCCTGTGTCAGGTGCCTCACCTCAGACTCCGTGATCTGCTGCACCGCCATGGAACCAGGTAGAAGCAATGGGGAGAGGAAGCAAAGGGGGCAAAATGTCTGAAAGGCAATGCAATCTACAGAAAAGCAGACGGAGCCAACCGAGGAGCAGGGTGAATCTTTTGGTTTTCACCATGGGAAAACACCAGTCGAGGACTTTTAAAATCAGGGAGCAGTGGGTTTTACAGGCGGAGTCATCATGACTAATTGCTGCTGCGCCTGCTCCCGTCAATGAAAAAAAATCCTGTCGCGCCTGCCGCACCCAAAGACCAGAGCAACGCCGCGGTGGATATTTGAATTTAACTGCCAGCAAGGAGAGAAAAAAAGGGGGTGAAAAAACAAATGTGGCAGCGGCCTAGCTAATCGGTCGCACTATCCCAACTAGCTAGCCACCGTGCTTCACTGATGTACTCGGCTGGAAAGGTGGGCTTTTGTGATTTGACGACTCATTTACTTGCTTCGGTGCTACGACCGAGGAGGACCCAGAAAATGCGCGGTAGGGTGTCCCATGTCTCGGCAAGGAAAAAATATGCGTGCACCACCGGGAGGACCCTGAAACCGAGCGGTACGGTGTGCCACGTTCCAGCACAGAGGAAATATGTGTGTGTAAAAATATACTGTATCAGACGTACTACCTATGGTTCGACCTCGGGACCCAGCCAGTTGGTCGAAAACACCCAACTAGCCACACAACTTCATCATGATAACGTGGCACGGAGGATAGGTGTGGTTAGCTCCGTCTCGACCAGCCACGACGTCTCTTGTTCTAGGCGATTCTTCTATTTTCCAAGCATTTTTCAGTTATAATAACACCGCGGAAGCTCGCGCCGCTCTTCGTGTGTGCCCGTGCGTCTAAAGGTTACTAGATGGATAGGAGAGAGAGATCGCAGACATGGGACCCACCAGTAAGTGAGTCAACGGTCATGCACGTGTTGACGAGCCACTCCCTCTACTCTACTCAACGTAATATTGTATAAAATCAAGTTATGCGACAAAGCCAAAAACCGTTGCTTTTTCAGGCTATCGACGTACGCTTTGTAGTCCATGTTGCTAGTTCGAATCTCGTCTTACAGATTTGTTAGTTTTAGGTCCAAATTTGATCAACGACAAGTGGGACCCCCGTGTGTTGTTTCGATATTTCAGTGTAGGATGGTTTTTTTGCACAAACACTTTACGCAGTTAGACAACTTATACACCAATTACACGTATTTTCCAAGTTTAGGAACAAAAATGACAGCGACATAGAATATCACATGCACCCAGCTTAGATGCTATGGTGATACGAGTTTTTACATTGTTGGATCTCGGATCCAATGGCTTGGGAGTAGTCTTTGTAATTATGTGCAATTTCCAAACTCTCGAAGGGTTTTTATGCAAAACATTCAGGCCTCGTGTGTGCCGCTGTATGTTGGATCCAACGGCTCCCAGTAGCTCATATTAGGTGCTCCCCGCAGCTTAATTAGCCGCTACGATGATACGAGCATCTAGGTCGTATGATCTGTGATCAGATGCCACATGTGTAGTACTTGTACTTTCTGCGCAATTCCCAAACTCTTTGAGACCTTATTGCAAAAACATTCAAACCTCCTACGGTGAGCCGTTAGATCTCCCGGGAAATCGTATCACCATAGAATCTATGGTGTGGGAGCACCTCATATTCTCCCGTGCGAGAAAACATCAGGTGCTCTCACAGCTTGGATGCTACGGTGATACGAGCTTCGAGGCTGTTCGATCAGAGATCCAATGGCATCTGAGCAGTCTTTGTGCTTGTGAGCAGTGCCCGAACTCTTTGGGGGCTTTCTGCAAAAAAACATTCGAACCACCAAGGAGTTGTTGGATCACAGATCCAATGGCTCCGAAGAGCTTGTATCAGCAAGGCATCTAAGGTGTGGTAGCACATGATATTCTTACATACAAGAGAGTATGAGGGCCTCCCTCATCTTAGATGCTACGGTGATACGAGCTTCGAGGTCATTGGATATGGGATCCAAGGGCATCTGAGTAGTTTTTCTACAAATTGTGTGCAATTCTCAAACTCATTAAGGTTTCCTGTAAAACTATTAAGACATCCTGTGAGCTGCTATATCTTAGATCTACAAGATCCAAGGAACTCGTATCAGCATATAGCATCTAAGGTGTGGGGGCACATGATATTCTCCCTGGGAGGGGGGTGCACAACCCATCGGTGTTTGGGAGGGTGGGGACAAATATAATGTTCAAAAAATATAATCTAAACAATTCTAAACAAAGCTTCACAATTTTATCTAAGGTCGAGGGGTTACCCCCCGACAATCTACATAGCTCCACCTATGCAAGAGGTGTAGTGCGAGTGCCTATGTGTGAGAGAGACGACACAAAAAAGCGAGGTCAATCGAGTCATTTATATAGGGAGAGATCGAGTGAGTGTGGCCTAGCGTACACTTGAATGTTAAAGACGATACACCGAGATATCATGCGGCGAAGCTGTGGTGAGGGCTGGAGGGAGATAGTTACTGAGAGAGTGGCCTAGATAGACTTTGTGTGCACACACACGGTGAAGGTCTTTTACAAAGGCAACACATGTGTCTTGAGAGAGAGAGAGAGCGTTTGTCATGGAGGGCACGATGAGGTTGTGTGTGAGGAATACATTTGTTGAGAGTGTGAGGGCGGGAATGACATAAATGGAGATCGAATTGTGAAGAGAAATAATGAGCATGCGTGTGTCGGATACCAATAGCTCTATTAACAAAGAGATGAACATCAATCAATACATGAAGTATGTGTGGTGGGGGGGGGGCGTCGATGGAGAGACCTAAACACAACATTTGCATGTATGTAGTACTAGACTTAATATTCATGTTTCAGTTTACTGTGCATTTTAAATATTGAATTGAGGACCATGCATGGCTTAAATTTTACTCCCTTCGTTCCTAAATATTTGTCTTTTTAGAGATTTCAAATGAACTGCCACATACGGATGTATATAGACATATTTTAGAGTGTAGATTCACTCAATTTGCTCCGTATGTAGCCACTTGTTGAAATCTCTAAAAGACAAATATTTAGGAATAGAGGGAGTATTTTTGAATTCGTGTCATACATGCATGGTCTGAAAAACAGATGCAATATGCTTACTGGATTGTTGTTGTATTCGTGTGTGTGTGTGTGTGTGTGTGTGTTCATATGCTTGATACATACAAAGTTTTCTCACCACCATACTGTTCATCTTTTAAATTTGAATTTGCAATGAAAAACTTACTAAGGATACCATGAAATATGAAATCCACATTGAGATCACTATATCACAAGCTCACTCTAATTCAAGAACTCGTCATAAATCAATTACTTTGCCTTTTGGAATGACCAGTTATTTGCAAGGAAAATACGGGCATTGTAATACATATAGATTCGTTCGCCAATTTAAAAGATTCCTTTCGTACTCTCAAATGGTAGCACCCAACGGCGTACAAGCCAGACCCAAGCTCGTGTTGATCCTAAAAAAAGACCCAGGCTCATGTCCTTCTGGCGGCGTGCGTGGTACGTGCATTAGCCAACCCCAACCACTCGAGCCTCCACTCGAGCCTCCGTGTTTCGAGTCAAAATATCTGGCGGCCAGAATTCCAGACCTAGGAAATTCCCCTCATGTCCCGGTCCATAATGACTACCGATGAACAATGGAGGGATGCTTTAGTAACTAACCACGTTACCTACCACGCCGAGCACGGTTCAATTCCCTCGGTCGCCGCTACCCAAGGTCACCCGTCAGCTCCATTGCCTAGTACTAATAGTACTACACCAGGATGAGCACAATATTGAGACCCGTTTGTTCGTGCCTAGTACTAGAGTTACTGTATAAGGCAATGCACTGGTACGGAGGGATTATCCTTTTACTCTGCATATACAACTTATCTGAAGTCTAACTAAGCAATATGTTTGACCAAATCCTTTCTTAACAAATATTAACATCTACAACAGTAAAGATGTTCGCTTGAAATTTTATATCATGATGCAAGTTACGATATTGTTTCGAATCCTGGATTTTAAATTTCAGAAAATCCAAAAGTGACCTGAAATTCATGAAACTGAGCATGGTCTTATGATATGGCACAAATATGCTGTCGTAATTTTTTTGTTCAATTTGAGACAAGCTGCTTATGAAAAGTTGCACAAATGAAGAGTCAAGGTATTTTGGAACAAAGACCTGTCACGTTGACGCGAACGGTTTCACTATTCAAACCATGGGCATTTACGTGCTGCCACGAGCCCCGCTTCTTATCGGCAGGTGCTGTCCGAGCAAGCGTGTGAGTCGATGGGAGGCGTCCGAGCAGACCGCTGCGCTGGCTGACCGGGAGGCGTGCGAGCAGGCCATTCGCAGGCTCACCGGGAGGCGATCCATTTGACCAGGCTCCGCCGCCCACCTTCGTCCCAACTGCCCCCACTTTTAATGGCGCGCCGCCGCAGTTTAAAATCACCCCCGCACTACCCGGTATCGCTACAATCTTCTCTCTTCCTCTCCGATTCTCCTGTCGTCTACCTCCAACCAGCCTGACCTAACCGTACGCCATGCCACATCACAATGGGCTGCCCTTAGTCTTCCAGTTTCCTGAGGAAGACACCCAGCCGGAGTCTCAAGAACATAAGGCGCTTTGGGACGAGCTTGAACTGGCCTCGCGGGAAGACGCTGCGCCTGTCCCCACTCCCGTTCCAGCTCCCGTCGCCCCGACTACGCCAGCGCCCATCCCCGTGGCATTGATGGGTTGGGAGCCGCACATTGTCGCCGAGCTTGATGCCACGGGGTTCCACGAGGTCCCCGCCGACTTTCACACGCCCATGCACGTGCCGGCGCATGCGCCTACGCGTGCACTAACACGCACGCCCGTGCCGGTGCTCGGGCAACTGCCAGCGTATGCGCCTGTGCGTGCACTGATGCACGCACCCGTGCCAGTGCCCATGCACACGAATGTCTCCGCCGCGCCGTTGCCAGTGCCTATCCTCGGGCCAATGCCAGTTCCCCCATCAGTGGCATGGATCACCACCGTCGACCGCTTCCTTGCACCAACGCCAGTCGCCTGATGACCCACAAGTATAGGGGATCAATCATAGTCCTTTCGATAAGTAAGAGTGTCGAACCCAACATGGAGTAGAAGGAAATGACAAGTGGTTTTCAACAAGGTAATTTCTGCAAGCACTGAAATTGTAGGTAACAGATAGTTTGATAGCAAGATAATTTGTAACGAGCAAGTAACGGTAACGGTAAGTAAAGTGCAGCAAGGTAGCCCAATCCTTTTGTGGCAAAGGACGTGCCAAAATGGTTTCTTATAATGGGAAAAGCGTTCTTGAGGGTACATGGGAATTTCATCTAGTCACTTTCATCATGTTGATTTGATTCGTGTTCACTACTTTGATAATTTGATATGTGGGCGGATCGGTGCTTAGGTGTTGTTCTTACTTGAACAAACCACCTACTTATGATTAACCCCCTCGCAATCATCCACAACTACGAGAAAATGATTAAGATAAAATGTAACCATAGCATTATACTTTTGGATCCAAATTGGTCCCTTACGAAGTAGCGCATAAACTAGGGTTTAAGCTTCTGCCACTCTAGCAACCCATCATCTAATAGCTACTCCACAATGCATTCCATTAGGCCCAAGTATGGTGATATCCCATGTAGTCGACGTTCACATGACACCACTAAGGGAATCACAACAAACATATCACCAAAATATCGAACACATGTCAAGTTCACATGATTACTTGCAACAAGATTTCTCCCGTGACCTCAAGAACAAAAGTAACTACTCACAAATGATATTCATGCTCAAGATCATAGGGGTATTAAATAGCATAATGGATTTGAACATATAATCTTCCACCAAATAAACCATATAGTAATCAACTACAAGATGTAATCAACACTACTAGTCACCTACATGTACCAATTTGAGGTTCTGGTACAAAGATTGAACACATGAGATGAACTAGGCTTTGTGAGGAGATGGTGTTGTTGAAGATGTTGATGGAGATTTCCCTCCCAAAGATGAGAAGGTTGTTGGTGATGATGATGATGATGATTTCTCCCTCCAGGAGGGAAGTTCCCCGACGGAATCACTCCGCCGGAGGGCAAAAGTGCTCCTGCCCAAGTTTCGCCTGGCGCCCCATCCCGAAAGTCCTCCCCTTATTTTTTCTAGGTAAAAATGACTTATATAACAGAAGAGGGGCACCGGAGGTTGGCCGAGGAGGGCACAAACCACCAGGTGTTGTTCTTACTTGAACAAACCTCCTACTTATGACTAAGCCCCTCGTGTCGTGGGAAACCACGGCCACCTATGGGGCCATGATCCCCGTGTGGTTCGGCGGGGGGATGAGCACATTGAACAACAGAGATCACACGGGCAGTTTTACCCAGGCTCGGGCCGCCGCGAGGCATAAAACCCTACTCCACTGCTTTGCTGGATTAATGGTAGATTGTGGTGGAAGTGCAGTGCTCTAGCCCGACAGGGTTGCCTCGGGGCGAGAACGGCTACGAGCGTACGAGTGTACAAGGGTCCGAATCCTTTCTATGGTTGCCATGGGCCTCCTTTTATAGATCAAGGGGTCACCACAGTGGCAAATCAGTCATTGTGTGGTGATTAGATAGCAAACAGTGCTATCATACATAACTCTGCAGGCGGGATAGAGCGTATTAAATGCGCGGCTTAGTGTCACATCATGGTGTGCCCGGCAAGCCTTGCCGGGCCGCTCTGCCAGCTTCACGCCTGCCTGCTTGACACGTCTCTAGACGGGTGTCATTTGGAGGTGATTTTCATAGGAAGTGGTTGCCATGTGGCAAGAAGTAGCCACTTAGTCACTTGGGGGCTTGACACCGCACCGATCGATGACTTGTGTCGCTATGAGGTGGAGCGGTGGAGCCTTGGCGGGGTAGTTTTACCTTCGTCGTGCCCAGTAGGCCTGCTGGGGTTGTCTGGAGACTTGTCTTCGAGGCAACCTCGACCTCGCCAAGCTTGCCTGCCCGGCAAGGGAGGTTTTCCCTTAGCTGTGTCTTGCTTCTTTTGGCTTGACTTGGTCTTCTTGATCTACACTCTGATTCCTCAAAGAGCTGATCTCTTTGGCTTGGTCTGGTCTTGGGTGTTGCAATCTTGATCTTAGGCCTCTGCACAATATGGGCAACAGACCCGGGGTTTGTTGCACCGATAGGAGCCCCCGGGCCTGGCCCGAATGCACTGCCGGGCGTCATTGGGGTATGTCCTAACCAGTGCACAGGTAGGAGGGTAGCAGTTGCTCATCCTTTGAGATCTTCTTTGCTTATTTATTAACTTGAGGCCAGGTCAGTTTCCGGTTCTCCCACGTGTCACATAACGCCAATTGCAGTGGGCCGCCTTTGTAATGGCCCGTGAATGACTTTAATGCATGGGTGAGTAACTGCCAATTCACTCTTCCCACCACGTTCCTATCCTTGGCCATGTATGCTGCATGCATTGAGTGGGGGAGAGCGTCAAGGCAGCGACCCAATCTTCTTGGACTGGTGGAGGAGGATGGCGGTTACCCACCGGGGAATCAGCTCCCACCCCTAGCCCGTCTATAAAAGAGGAGGTGTGGCAGCATGAGTGTTCATCCATACACCTTTCCTTCTCCATTTCCTGCTTTCATCTAGCTATATTGAAAGAGAGAGCTCGGGGTCAGGCACCGGGCTCTAGCTTGTGGTTGATGACACTGGACGCCTGTGTCGATGCTTGGGGAGTGAGTCTGGTCCGAGTGAAAGCACAAGTGCTCCCTGGGTGGTTTTGGTAATTAATGTCAACATATATCTTGTTGGACTAATGTTCCTATCTAGTATGTTTCAGATAAGTTCAACAATGGAGTGGCAAGGACAAGAGGATGTGGAACCCCTTCAAAGTGATAAAGACAAAGGATTGGCTCAAGCTCAAAGTTCAGGACTCTACATTTTCTATTTTAGTGATCCAAGATCACATTGAGTCCATTGGAAAGCCAATACTATTAAGAGGGGATGAGGTGTTGCTTAATGGCTTGCTTGCTCAAAGTGCTTAGTGATATGCTCCAAAGCCCTCAACCACTTTCTCACATCCACATATGTCCCAAACCCAAAAGTCTAACTCGGCCCCACCGAAATTTCATATCCGGCGCCACCGAGTTCAGTTGACATAGCCACTGCCAGAAACCCTAATCAAATTGGTCTCACCGATAGGGATCTCGGTATCACCGAGATGGGATTGCAAACTCTCTGTTGCCTATTGCAATAATTTCGGTCTCACCAAAATTTGCACTCGGTCGCACCGAGATTGCAATGCAAACTCTCTGTCACCCCTTCGTAACGTTTCGGTCTAACCGAGATGAGCGAATCGGTCCCACCGAGTTTGCCTGACCAACTCTCTGTTAGTCTATTACCAAAATCGGTCTCACCGAGTTTGTGTAATCGGTCTCACCGAGATTACGTTATGCCTAACCCTAACAAAATCGGTCCCACCGAGTTGATCCATTCGGTCCCACCGAAACACCTAACGGTCACATTATGAACCAAATCGGTCTGACCGAGTTCCTTGAATCGGTCCCACCGAGTTTGGTGATTTGTGTGTAACGGTTAGATTTTGTGTGGAGGCTATATATACCCCTCCACCCACTCTTCATTCGTGGAGAGAGCCATCAGAACATGCCTACACTTCCAATACATATTTTCTGAGAGAGAACCACCTACACTTGTGTTGAGGTCAAGATATTCCATTCCAACCACATAAATCTTGATCTCTAGCCTTCCCCAAGTTGCTTTCCACTCAAATATTCTTTCTACCAAATCCAATCCTATTAGAGAGAGAGTTGAGTGTTGGGGAGACTATCATTTGAAGCACAAGAGCAAGGAGTTCATCATCAACACACCATTTGTTACTTCTTGGAGAGTGGTGTCTCCTAGATTGGCTAGGTGTCACTTAGGAGCCTCCGACAAGATTGTGGAATTGAACCAAGGGGTTTGTAAGGGCAAGGAGATCGCCTACTTCGTGAAGATCTACCCTAGTGAGGCAAGTCCTTCATGGGCGACGGCCATGGTGGAATAGACAAGGTTGCTTCTTCGTGGACCCTTCGTGGGTGGAGCCCTCCGTGGACTCGCGCAACCGTTACCTTTCATGGGTTGAAGTCTCCATCAACGTGGATGTATGATAGCAGCACCTATCGGAACCACGGATAAAAAATCTCCGTGTCTCCAAATTACGTTTGCACACTCCAATCCTGTTGAGGATATAGACCTTAGAGTCACCCGCCAGGAGGGGCCGGGTTACTCATATGGTCATTACCAGAAGCCCGGCGCCAAGCTTAAAGACGGTGGGCCAAAGATGGGCTTAAGACCCGGATATGGCTTAAGGCCCGTAGTTGCAATCATTATTATGGTAGAACTTGTAGTGTAAGGCAAGAATAGTTGAGAGTCCGAGCCGGACACTGTTATGAGCCGGACGGGACTCTGAGAGCTGCTGGGCGTCAGCCTCCCTATATAAAGGGACGACCCGTCAGTGGTTTAGGGACGAGAACAATCTCATCGAGAGCCGGGCATAGCAGTTTAGCTCCCTGGTGATCGTAACCCTAATCAATATCACCTCAAACTGGACGTAGGCTTTTACCTTCACCGTAAGGGGCCGAACCAGTATAAACCCACATGTTCCTTGTCCCGCATTAACCCCTTCAAGCTTCCTAGCTGCGATGGCTCCACGACTAAGTCCTAGCTCGAGGACATCTGCCGTGACAATTCCACGACAGTTGGCGCCTACCGTGGGGCCAGCGCATGGTGGATTTGAGTTCTTGAAGGGCAGCTTCGAAGGGCTCAAGGGATACGCTGTGGGCCGGATGACCAAGAGTCGTCGCGGCAAGCTCTACATCGATGATGCAAACTGGGGCCCCGACGCCGGCTCAATTGAGTACGGGTACCGGGTCCCCTTCGGCGGAATTCATGTTTTCATTGGCAAGATTGGTGAGCCGGGCCCTGAGCCGGATCTCTGCGCCGATCTCATCTAGACGGCTCGGCGTGCACGACCCGCCCGGGCCCGGCCTGCCTTAAGGCGCGCGTTTGTGGGATGTATCCATGGAGGGCCCTCTGATCTATCTGGGGCTGGTGATGAGGCGGCCGCCGGCTCTGACGGCGAGTCGGCCACCGATGAGTCAAACTCGTTGTATCAACTTCAAGATGGCAGGCTCATGGGTTGTTCCGATGGTGACAGTATTCCGGACCCGTTTGAGCCGCCAAGTCAGGTTGGAGTCTTTATGGCTGGCGCGCAGCCTGTTCAGAACCCCGTTGCCGGAGCGGGAAACCCGGTGCCTTCTCCGGCTCAGGTACTGATGGATCTCACGGACAAGATGACGACCCTGTTAACCGCCACGGTTGACCCGGCGGATCAAGCTCAGCATGATGCGGAGGTGGCACAGTTAAAATTGGATCTAGTGAAAGCTAAGGAGGAGCTTGCAGCGGAAGGGATCAGGATGGCTGCAGAGAGGCGGCTCTCGATGCCCAAACTCAGCTGATCCAAGCGCAGTCCTTCCAACTCACGATGGATCAGAACGCGTCCAATGAGGTCATGAGAAGGAGGCATCAAAAGACCCAATCTCGACTCCCTCCGGTTTACGATCCACGCAACCTTTTCAACACGCCAGGTGCAGGGTCTAGTAACCCGCCAGGGGTCATAGTGCCCGGGTCTGGAGCCCCTATTCAGCCACGAGTAATGGGGCCTCCCCAGGTGCCCCCTGCCCCGCCCCAGTACGTGCCAATACCCCCGAGTCATTATAATAACCCGCTGGAGAACATGGTCGCTGCGGCAGCACGGCTGGCGGCTCTCCCAGTTGACGACGACTCTCCGACAGCTATTGAAACCCGCTGGGTCAGGGAACTCCTTCAGACAGCTCTGGCGCAGCAAGAGGCGTACTCCTACAGCCGGGACAGGATCCACTCGACCCCTCGTCCAGGCCAGAGCCCGAGTTATAGCCGGCACATGGTCTCAGCAACTGGCTCAAGTAACGTCCGACGCCATGACCCGCCCCCTGGCCATGGCCCGGCTCATAGTGGAGCCTTTCGCGCAGCAGACCAGGACAGAGCGCGGCAAGAGGCGGAGCAAGTGCCTCAATTGACGACTTACCAGACCCCCCGGCTTATCCGACGACTTCCGTCGACGTGGGCATCCCTACCAGGACCGGGGGTGTCCCTTGTTTAGTGCCAGCTATCCGTAATGAACGTCTACCTAAGGACTTCAAGGGCCCTAGGAAGGTGCCTAATTACACAGCTGACTTACAACCCGCAGCCTGGATTGAGAGTTATGAGATGGCCATCGAACTACTGGAGGTCAGTGAGGCGGCAATGGCCAAGTACTTCACCATGATGTTGGATGGGACTGCCCGCACTTGGTTGAATGGGCTACCACCGAACTCCATCGGGTCTTGGGCTGAGCTGAAAGCCCGGTTCATCCAAAACTTCAAGGATACCTGCAGGCAGTCGATGTCAGTTGTGGATTTGACTAACTGTAAGCAGCAGGAGGGTGAATCCACGACGCATTGGGTTCGCCGGGTCAAGGAGATCATACATTCGTCAGATAAGATGGATGCCGGCTCTGCAGTCTTAATGCTGGAATAGAATTGTCGTTTCGTGCCCCTGAAGATGAAACTCGGGCGGCTTAAGCGCGACTGCAGTGATATGGGTACACTAATGGCGGCTCTTGTTAAGTACGCCGATTCTGATGGTACCAAGGATCCCCCTTCAGATGATGAAAGGGCAGGGAAGGGAAAGAAGAACGGCAACGGCAAGGGTCTTCAGCATAACCCAGGGAACCAAGGAGGAGGCAAGCGCAAGGCCGACGGCAGCCTAGAGTTTGTGGCCAACGCCAGCTCACAAGGGAATAACCAGCGACGTAAGGGGAGGCCCCCTCCCCGAGGCGGCGGGTCAGGTCCGACGCTGGAGCAGCTGTTGAATGAGCCTTGTCCAAGGCATGGCTCTAGAGAGAAGCCAGCGACTCATCTGTGGAAGGATTGTGCAATCATGAAGGCCTTTAAGAATTACAATGGCCCAGGTGGCGGCTCAGGCGCCGGCGGCTTTCATGGCCCGGGCGGCGGCTCAAATTCCGGTCCTTAGAACGGTCAAGGGGGTTTTAATCAACAGTCTGGCTAGGGTCATCAACAGCAGCAGGGGGGTTATCAGACCAATCCAAAGCAGCTTAGCGGTGGACAGTATCATGTGTTTACCACTAGTTTGTGCAAGCGAGATCAGAAGCTTCACAAGAGGACTGTGAATGCTGTTGAGCCGGCGGTTCCATGCTACTTGCGGTGGTCTGAGCAGCCTATAGTGTGGAGCAGGGAGGATCACCCTCCACGGGTGGATAATCCAGGTCACTTGGCCCTGGTGGTGGCTCCTCAGGTGGGAGGATATAATTTCACTAAGCTGCTCATGGATGGAGGCAGCATCATCAACATCCTCTATTATGAGACATTCCGTCGTATGGGGTTGATTGATAAGAACCTCAGCCAGTCCAACACTATTTTCCACGGGGTGGTACCTGGTAAGTCGGCTTATCCAGTCGGCAAGATTGAGTTGGAAGTGGCCTTTGGAGATGAGAACAACTACAGGGTGGAGAAATTGACCTTTGAGGTGGTCAAGATAAGAAGCCCATACCATGCTATATTTGGACGGCCGGCTTATGCCAAGTTCATGGCACGGCCGTGTTACGTATACTTACAGCTCAAGATGCCGGGTCATAATGGGACCATTACGGTTCACGGCAGCCGGAAAGTGGCTCTGGAGTGTGAGCAAGGCGATGCAGCTTATGCAGAATCTGTTTGTGCAACAGAGGAGTTGAAGTTTTACAAAGACAACATTGACCCAACAGATATGACCTCTCTGAAGAAGCCGACTACGGAGAATGAGCCGGCGATGAAATTTAAGTCAGCTGATGAGACTAAACTTGTTGATTTTGTTCCAGGAGACTCATCTCAGCAATTTAGCATCAGTGCCAATCTGGATCCAAAATAGGAAGGCGCGCTCATCGAGTTCATCCGTGAGAATAGGGACATCTTCGCATGGAAACCTTCTGACATGCCAGGTGTACCCAGAGAGCTCGCTGAGCACACTCTCAATGTTGATCTGAAATTTAAGCCGGTCAGGCAGTTCCTTCGGCGGTTTAATGAAGAGAGGCGGAAAGCTATTGGTGAAGAGGTGGCCCAGCTCTTGGCGGCCGGGTTTATTGTTGAAGTCTTTCACCCAGAGTGATTGGCTAACCCGGTGCTCGTACTCAAGAAGAACGGCACCTGGCGGATGTGTGTGGACTACACAGACTTAAACAAGGCGTGTCCGGCTGATCCTTTTGCCCTCCCCCGTATTGATCAAATCATTGATGCTACGGCAGGTTGTGCACGCTTAAGTTTCTTGGATGCTTATTCTGGATATCATCAGATTAAGATGGCAGTTAAGGACTAGGAGAAGACGGCGTTCATCACTCCCTTTGGAGCTTTCTGCTATGTGTCTATGCCCTTTGGACTCAAGTGTGCACAGGCGACATACCAGCGTTGTGTACAGAACTGTCTTCATAAACAGATTGGGCGCAATGTTCACGCCTATGTGGACGATATTGTGGTTAAGTCCATAAAAGAGGAAACCCTGATAGATGATTTAAGGGAGACCTTTGATAACCTCCGGATCTACAAGATGATGCTTAACCCGGCCAAGTGTGTTTTTGGTGTTCCTGCAGGCAAACTCTTGGGTTTTTTGGTTTCTGACCGAGGCATTGAAGCTAACCCGGAGAAGATCAAGGCCATCACCTCCCTGGCTAAGCCGGCGTGTATAAATGACGTTCAGCGCTTGGCGGGTCGCATCGCTGCTTTAAGCCGGTTTATAAGCCGTTTGGGTGAGAAAGCCATGCCATTATATCAGTTGATGAAGAAAACTGATAACTTTGTCTGGAACGATGCGGCTAATACTGCCTTTGAGGATTTGAAAAAGCAGCTGGCAGAGCCCCCGGTCCTTGCTGCTCCGATGGATAAGGAGCCCTTGTTACTGTACGTGGCGGCGAACACACGAGCCGTCAGTGTGGCTATGGTGGTGGAGCGCAAGGAGGAGGGCAAGGAGCATCCGGTTCAGTGGCCGGTTTATTATGTCAGCGAAGTGCTCATTGAGTCCAAGCAGCGATATCCGCATTGGCAGAAGCTTGTTTATGGTGTTTTCATGGCAAGCCGGAAACTCAAGCATTATTTTCAGGGTCATCCCATCACTGTGGTCAGTTCTTCCCCTCTTGATGATATCATTCAAAACAAGGAGGCCACAGGGAGAGTAGCTAAGTGGGCTATAGAGCTCGGACCTCATGGTCTCAAGTACGTGCCATGCACTGCTGTTAAATCTCAGGCCTTGGTGGATTTCATCAATGACTGGACAGAGACACAAGTGCCCGAGCAGAAGCCGGATAACACATATTGGACTATCCACTTCGATGGGTCCAGGCAGTTGGAGGGCTCGGGGGCTGGAGTCGTGTTGGCTTCCCCTAAAGGTGACAAGTTCCATTATGTGCTACAGTTGCTGTTTCCTTGCACTAACAACGCGGCTGAGTACGAGGCCTTGCTCCATGGTCTTCGGATGGCTAAGGAGATGAGCTTAAGCCGGGTAAGGTGCTTCGGTGACTCAGACTTGGTGGCTCAACAAGTATCAGGAAAGTGGGATTCCAAGGACCCTCTCATGGCGGCTTATCGCCGCGAGGTTGATGCCATTGCTGGGCACTTTCAGGGTTATCAAGTGGAACACATCGATCGTAGGAAGAACGAGGCAGCGGATGCTTTAAGCCGGCTGGGCTCTCAGCGAAAACCGGTGCCGCCCAACACTTTCCTGGACGTCCTGTATAGCCCTTCTGTTAAGTTGCCTACAGAGGAAGACTTGGCTGTCCCTGACCCGGAGGCCCGACTGGCGGCGGCTCTTCATATCATACCAGACTGGACAATGCCATATCTGGCTTACATGACCCGGGGCGAGTTGCCTGAGGACGAAACTTTGGCCAGGCAAATAACCCGGCGGGCTAAGTCAATGATTGTTATCAACGGAGAGTTGCATCACCGCAGTGTTACGGGAGCGTTTCAGCGTTGTGTTTTCCCTGAGGAAGGTCAAGAAATCTTGTGTGAGATCCATGAAGGGGATTGTGGCCATCATGCCGGCTCAAAGTCTCTTGTGGCTAAGGCTTTTCGTCATGGTTTTTATTGGTTGACGGCTCATGCTGACGCGGAGGACTTGGTCAGTAAGTGTGATGGTTGCCAGAGGTTCTCACAACGGGCTCACGTGCCAGCTCAGGAGCTGAGGATGATCCCAATCACTTGGCCCTTTGCGGTCTGGGGGCTTGATATGGTTGGGCCTTTTAAGAGGTCCAAAGATAAGAAGACCCACCTCTTGGTGGCAGTTGACAAATTCACAAAGTGGGTGGAAGCTGAGCCAGTTAGCAAGTGCGATGCAGCCACGGCGGTTCAATTTATGAAAAAGGTAATTTTCCGCTTTGGTTTTCCACACAGCATTATAACTGGCAATGGCACCAATCTCTCCAAAGGCGCCATGGAAGAGTTTTGTCAACGAGAGCATATCCGACTTGATGTTTCCTCAGTGGCTCATCCTCAATCCAATGGTCAAGCTAAGAGAGCTAATCAGGAGATTCTGAAGGGCATCAAGCCCCGGCTTTTGGTCCCTTTGCAACGGACGCCGGGTTGTTGGGTGGAGGAGTTGCCCTCCGTGTTATGGAGCATCAACACTACTCCTAACAGGTCTACAGGTTTTACGCCTTTCTTCATGGTTTATGGAGCAGAAGCAGTCCTCCCCAGTGACATCCGTCATGACTCACCTCGTGTGGCGGCTTACGTTGAGGCGGATAATGAACAGGCACGCCAAGATGCTCTGGACTTGTTGGACGAACAGCGTGATGTGGCAGCAGCCCGTTCAGCGATTTACCAACAAGACCTGCGCCGTTATCATAGCCGCCGGGTTAAATCCCGGGTCTTCCAAGAAGGCGATCTCGTGCTCCGGCTCATCCAGGATCAAACAGATGCACACAAGTTATCCCCGCCTTGGGAAGGGCCCTTTGTGGTCAGCAAGAACTTGCACAACGGGTCATATTACCTCATTGACATTCGGGAGCACAAAGATTCACGTAAGTCGGAGGAAGAGACCCGTCGGCCGTGGAACATAGCTCAGCTTCGGCCTTACTACACTTGAGCCACTGGCTCTCGTGGTGTACATATTTCTCTCAGCCATGTATATATTATGATAAGCAATAAAGCAGGACCTCTGTCCTTTTTTCTCCTCCACATATGCACGTATTGTTTTCATTGCAAGATTACATGATGACTTAAAGGAGGATCCGGATTATGATCGTATTCGAATCTAGCCGTAAGCAATAAGGTCACTTGGGGGCTTCCTGTTCAAACATGGGTCGTATTCGAACCAAAGAGAACATAGCTGTCGATACCCATTTGATTGGCAAAGTGCCGAGCTCATTGGGAGGTTACCTTTGGTCATATTTGAATCATAGTTTAACCCCTCTGAGAACCGATGTGGATCGTATTCGAATCAGCGTCGTTAAACAATTCTTAAAATCACTTGGAGGCTTCCTGTTCAAACATGGGTCGTATTCGAACCAAAGAGAACATAGCTATCGGTACCCTCTTGATTGGCATCGCCACACCCACTGGGGGCTATATGATCGTATCCGAATCTTAGCTTAACCCCTTTGGGCCGGGTCTCTGGTCGTATTCGAACCGAAAGCCCCTAAGTTCTTCCGCTTTATCACAAGTTTTCTCTGATTATGTCAAGGTGTGTACAGCCGGGTCTCACTTTGCCGGCTTAACTTTGGTTTACAGTATTGCTGAACGCAATGGGTGTTATAAGGCAGGTAAACCGGAGTTGTAGTACCAACCTTTTTATCCGGGTTATTTAAATCGGAAGTATGCTTGCAGGCCGTTAAGTATGTTCTTACGGCTGTATTCGGGATATCATTGGAGACAAGTCCTTTTTGATTCATATTCCGGGTTATCTAAAACTTATGATTCTCAGGGCGGTAAGCCGCCTCAAGATTTGTGATTTGCCCCTCTATGCAGGATAATTAAAGGCACCTCTTTTGAGGTTAAGAAAAACAAAGGATTAATTATGACCCAGAGAAACATCAAAGAGATAACTTCAAAAGACTTCAGCATTTAATATGTGCACGATGGCACGGCAGAGATAAACTGTTGCACCTACTCTATTACAAAACTCATCACGTCTAAAAGGGTGGAGCATTGTTTGGTAAACCGGCTGCGGAAGTTAAGACGCTTGCTGGGTGGAAGTCTCCGGCTCATCTCTTCCTTCTCCTCCGGTTGATCCCAAGACCTGGAAGGTTGATGACTTCCAGTCGATGCCGCTGAGAGCTTCGAACTGGGCTTCCTCGTCAATTAACCCGGAAGGGTCGATCTCCGGGGCGAGAGTGTGCTGACGAGCCGGCGGGATCAAGTTGAGAGCTTCATAACGAGGGGTCGGGATCCTCTGATTCTCCGCATTGTAACCCGGCTGGTACTTGGTTAGATCTGTATCGTTGCCGATAAGAGTAGCCACCGGGCGTATGGCCTTCACGCAAGCTGCGAAGTCCTTTTGATCGAAAGCGGAGCCGTCTTCCTTCAGGCTTGGGTAGCCAAGGGCGATGTCTGCCGGGTCTAACTCCGGCAGGAATGCCTTGGCCCGGCTCAGCGCGGCGATTGCTCCGGCTCTTGCAGAGGCCCGTCGCAGCTCTTGAATCCATTGAGGCAGTACAGCGAGCTGGCGAAGGACTTCTGCCAAGTGAGTCGGCACCTCGTTGGATAAGGCCACCACAGCTAAGGCACGCTGTGACCCGGTGTAGAGCTGCTCCACGAGGGTATACACGGCCTTCAGCTTGGTGACCACGCTCTGGTTGAGGTTGGCACTTCTGGGACCTGTTTAACAGAATCAGATAAGCCGCCGACAAGGATGCAATTATGAGATATACACATTCTAAAACTTGATGAAAGCCGGCGAGACGACTTACCGAAGATTGCGGCCACCATTTGGGACACTTTGCGCTTTAGGCCGGAGAGCTCAGCGGTTTTCTCGGAGAGAGTCTTCTCCGCCTGTTCAGCCCGGGTCACCAATGCGGCCTTTTCTTCGGCCCATGCCTTCCGCTCAGCGTCGAACTCCGTCTTCAGCTTCTCTTGCGCGGCGATGCTGGACACAAACTTGGCGTTTGCCTTCCGGGTCTCCATTTCTTGCATCTTCAGCCGGCTCGTGAGATCAGCAAGGTCAGTCTCCAGCTTCTTGCCAGCAGCCTGTATAAGTTTCCGGGTTATGGCATGAACAATTACTCTACAAATTTAAAGTCCCAAGCGTTTTCCAAGCAAAGACACTTGGGACTTGGGGGCTAATGCATATTGAACGTTTTTCTATCTACATATTGCCGGTTCAAATGGAGTAAGCCGGAACCTAAGTCTACAACGTACTCAGTCATAAGTCGTCGACTTGGGGGCTAGCATGGTACAGGTAACTAAGCAGTAAATAAGAGGATAAAAGAGTAAATAAGAGAACAAAAGGATGTTACCTCAGACTTCTGCTGGATTTGGGTCACCATGGCAACCTCGGCGTCCCGGCTCTTGTGCACTTGGCTGATGTAGCCAGAGACGAGCTCTCCAATGCTCAAGTTGGTGTAGTCGGAGAGGTCTAGGTTCACCCGATGGGGCTGCAGCAACTCCCCCTTAGCGGAGCACTTGGCCAGCACGGTAGGTCTCCCCGGTTCAACGAACTCCGTCGGGGTGATTACCATGTCCGGGTCATTTGTTGGTTGGGCCGAGCCGGAGGCCTCCGGGTCGGCAGAAGCTTCTGCAGGCGCCGTGTCCATTGGAGTGGTGGCTTCGGGGGCGGAGGCAGCTGGCGGGTCTTGGACCGTCACCTCCGGCTCAGGCAAATCTGGCACTCCGGCCGACTTGGTTTTCTTCACCCTCTTGGTGAGCTTTTCCTGGGCACTGAAAGAACAACAAAGGTTAGTACAAAAAATATGAGTAACGATCAGAACAACATGAGATGATTATCGTTACCCGGGCGCGGTCTTGAAAGCCGGCAGATTCGACTGCATAGAGTCGCCGGAAGAAGGGGAAATCTCCTGATAATTTGAGTCAGAAGAATTAAGCGGTTGGCGTATAACACCCGCAAAAGGATGAAAAGGGTATAATTTTGCGATCACCTCGGTCCAGCGTTTCCTTGATGCATCAGGTAACCCGGAGGAGAGGTCAGTGTGCTTGCTGGTCCGGGGGTGCCGCCGGCTTTCATGAACCTGTCGCTTCAAAATAAATTGAGGATCTTGGTAAGCTAAAGGATGGGAAAAGCTTACTTTCCGGGTTACTCTTCGGGTTTTCAGCCTTGGCAAGGGCTCCGAGTCAGAGGAAAGTATTGTTACCTCTTCAGCCACCGGGTTACTGGCTCCGGTGTCCTCCTGTTGATAAACATCATTGATAAGGCGGACAGAAATAAATGACAAGTATAACAAGAGCTTACAGGTTTAGGAATTACCTCGGACTCGGAGCTGTCACTTAGCTGCAACAGCTCCGAAGCAGTGGGCCTACTTCCCTTCTTACGGGGAGCGGCTGTCTTGGCGGCTTTCTTCACCTTTCTGGCCTTCTTGGCCGCCTCATGGTCATATTTGACCCGCCAGAACTTGTCGTCAGCCTGAAAAATACAATGATGATTTCTTCAAACGATTCAGATGAAGGTTATATACAGAAGAAGATAGGATGATCAGATTGGCGGCTTACCGCTGGGGCTGGATTGGTCTTGCAGAAGGGGGCTAACCCGGTCCTTCCACAGTCTGCCAGGCTCTCGTTCAAGAGAGCCTTGGTCATCTCCTCTGCAACGTCTTCAGGAAGATCATTGCGGCTGTGTCTCTGAGGGTCGTCTTTTCGGCCTGTGTACTCACACATTAAGCCAGGGCGGCGGCTCAATGGGATCACCCGCCATGAGATCCAGACCCGGACCAGATCGATTCCATTTAGACCATTGCCCAGGAGAGCCTTGATCTTGTTGATGGTGGGAAGCAGAGGCTGGCGCTCCATCGGAGTCAGTTTGTCTGACAATGGGTGTGTTGACTCCAGACGTGATGGGCGAAAGCCGGGCAGCGGACTTTCATCAGCCGGTGACGTATCTTGGCAATAGAACCAAGTCATGTTCCAGTCCTTTGGGTGGCTCGGCGGCTCAGCATAAGGGAAAAGACAGTCTCTTCATCGCTGAATGGAGATGCCACCTAGATCTAGACTTGGTCCATTGGCGCACTCATTCTGACGGTTTAAGTAAAAAAGCTCTCTGAAGAGCAGCAGACTATGTTCTTCTCCAAGATAAACCTCGCAGAAGACTTGGAAATTGCAGATGTTGGACACTGAGTTGGGTCCTGTATCTTGAGGCCGCAAGTCGAAGAAGTTCAGAACGTCTCTGAAAAACTTTGAACCGGGCGGTGCGAAGCCCCGGCTCATGTGATCCGCAAAAATCACTACCTCCCCGTCCTTTGGCTGTGGTATCTCTTCTGACGGGTCAGGGGCACGGTAGGACATGACATCCTTCTTGGGCAGATATCCGGCCTTAACAAAATCTGCTAGGGTCTCATTGGTGACATTGGACCTCATCCAGTTGCAAGTAATGGGAGCTTTGGGAGGCATGGTGAAAGTCGGCAGTCTATGATAAAAGGAAAAACGTCCGGGTTAATTATGAGCCAGAAGCAACCTACAGTTCAATATCAAGGTGGCGGCTTATAAGGGGACTAATGGTATACACTTAAGTGCATCGGGCTATTTAAGCCGCCGAGGGATTGAGAGTAATTTGATTGTCTACAGGCTTTATCACAGCTAAGCCGGAAATTTTATGGCGCACGGTTTTCTTTAAGCCGGAAGGTTCTACGGCGCATGGTTTCTTTAAACCGGAACTGTGAACCGCCGAGATTCAATGATTGCAATTTTTACTAAGTGTGGTAAAACAGGTTTCACACATCGCAGTAAAAATTTCGGATCAAAATGGTCGGGTAAAAGAAAAATTTTCTAGACCTAGAAACAGACGCAAGGAGGCTCTTGAGCTCGAACAAGGTTCTTATGCAGTAAAACAGAGGGTTGTTTGCATGTGAATGAGTATTAAACATCTACCGCAGTGAGTTTGTACAGGGCTAAGATCAAAAAGGGGCAGTAAGAAAGAAAACTACCGGAGTTTGTGGCAATGGCGACGAACACGAAGAACGCGGACGAACTCTACGGCAGATCTACTCTATAGGACAAGTAGGACTTACAGGAGCTGGAGAGTCGCGGAGGTCGTCGCGTTTCTCTGGTCAGATCAGGGTGATGCAGCGGCCTGAGCTGGTGACGACGAGAAGACCTGCGGCGGCGACGGCGGCGGAGCTCGAGCAGCACGGGACAGTGAGAGGAAGGAGACGACAGAGGAAGGAGAGTGAGAAAGGGTCGTCGGGCCGGCCTATTTATAAGGCAAACTCATAAAGCGGGCGCGAGAATCAAGGAGACCACGGCGTGGTTATCTCCCCACGAAACGCCTCGATTTTCGGGATGACAGTAAATGTAAAGATCCGTTGCGAATCTGGCCGAGTAAAAAAACGGGCTTAATGGAAGATGATGTCACGGCGGATTATCCGGAGTCCAGAGGATGACGTCACGCCGGGTTATGGCCTTCACACAATTGTAAGCCGGAGTTTTTCTGTCGAAGGAATGGAAGATTGACATGAGCCGGCTCAAATCAATCTGGGGCCTAATGTTGAGGATATAGACCTTAGAGTCACCCGCCAGGAGGGGCCGGGTTACTCATATGGTCATTACCAGAAGCCCGGCGCCAAGCTTAAAGACGGTGGGCCAAAGATGGGCTTGTAGTGTAAGGCAAGAATAGTTGAGAGTCCGAGCCGGACACTCTTATGAGCCGGCCGGGACTCTGAGAGCTGCTGGGCGTCAGCCTCCCTATATAAAGGGACGACCCGGCAGCGGTTTAGGGACGAGAACAATCTCATCGAGAGCCTGGCATAGCAGTTTAGCTCCCTGGTGATCGTAACCCTAATCAATATCACCTCAAACTGGACGTAGGCTTTTACCTTCACCGTAAGGGGCCGAACCAGTATAAACCCACGTGTTCCTTGTCCCGCATTAACCCCTTCAAGCTTCCTAGCTGCGATGGCTCCACGACTAAGTCCTAGCTCGAGGACATCTGCCGTGACAATTCCACGACAAATCCCTTCTCTTTACATTCTTGCAACTTGCATGCTTTACTTTTCGCTGCTCATATACTCTTGTATGCTTGCATGCTTGCTTGATATGTATTGTGAATGTTTAAAATTGTGCTAAAACTCCACATCAACTTAGGAGAAATTAAAAACTGCAACTTTTCTTAATTTGAGTCTATTCACCCCCCCTCTAGACACCTCTTCTCGATCCTTTCACCGGGCCCCGAGGAGATGCGGCGGGCGAGCTGCTCGTAGTGCAGGAGATATCAAGCTTTCCCATTATGGTTGGATGCTTGTCGCCTTCACCCAGGCTGGTCGCCTAGTGGGGAGCACTGGATTTCGCTACGACCAGCCGCAGCTCGTCAGCCTGACGCCCGAGTTCTTGGGGTTTCCGCCGCCCATCTAGGACGTAGGGCTCGGGATCGTTGGTAATCCCAGCACTGCTCGTTCCGGCGGGACCGGGGTTGACGCTGAAGAGAGGGGCACCCTCCTGCCCGTTGAGATGGAGTACGGTGCTCCGCGCGCGCCCTGGCCGTCTTGGTTTGAGTCTATTCACCCCCCCCTCTAGACACCTCTTCTCGATCCTTT
Organism: Triticum aestivum; assembly: GCF_018294505.1. Taxonomy (NCBI): domain Eukaryota; kingdom Viridiplantae; phylum Streptophyta; class Magnoliopsida; order Poales; family Poaceae; genus Triticum; species Triticum aestivum. The sequence goes on along the minus strand of NC_057814.1, from coordinate 293,131,229 downwards.
CAATTGGTATCAGAGCATTGGTTTCCACTGCCTTGGTTTAAACACCTTTGGAGGAAGATGGGCGTGTCTACTTTGGGGAGTCCTAGACGTAGAGTGCCTATTCTTGATGGAGAGTTCTTCTATGAGTGGAAAAATGAAATGCTTGAGATTTTCAATGAATATCATTTGAACAAGTACATTACTAGTCCTTGTGCACCTCATATTGATCCTTTGCATCCTACACCCGAAGAGGATCTTGACATGATTCGCAATCTTAGAACTATCAATCTTATCATTAGAGGATTACCCAAAAATTTGATTGCTAGTTTGCCTACTCTTGATTGTGCCTATACTATGTGGAGATTTCTTGAGGAACGATTTCCAAATTATTCCTTGAAAAATTTAGACGAACTTCTCCATAAGTCTATTGCCTTGAGTAAGATGAATTCTAGTGATCCTAGCTTTGGTGATTGTCTATTTGAGCTTACAAATCTCACGCGTGCCAAAGGAGATGTTGTAATCATTAGCAATATCATCTCCGAAGCTATTAGAATTCATAAAGATAACCATAGCAATGATCATTTATCTAATGAATTACCCTCTCTAGGAGTTGATCAGTCACAAGATGATGTTGAACATGGATACTATGATGAGGATGATGATAGTGACTATGATCTTGATGATGCAATGAGACACTTTGGTCTTATGGCAAATCTTAGCGGCTACATGGCTGGAGGAAAGGAATGAGTCCTTGATAGTGGATGTACTGATCATATGACCGGAGATAAAGATATGTTCCGTGAGCTTGTTGAAAACGACGGCCCTCGAAAGTATGTCACTTTTGGTGATAACTCGAAGGGTAAGGTGGTTGGCCTAGGTAAGGTGGCCATCTCACATGATAGCTCCATACAAAATGTCATGCTCGTTGAATCTCTTGGGTACAATTTACTTTCAGTATCTAGACTTGTTGATTTCGGTTTCAATGTCCTATTTATTGAGGTAGATTGCCAAGTGTTTCGTAGAGACAATCGTAAAATGGTCTTTACCGGTATACGTAGAGGTGATCTTTACATTGTTGATTTCACTAAAAAGGCTCAATCTAGAACTTGCTTAATTGCTAAATCTTCTAAAGGCTGGTTGTGGCATAGAAGACTACGTCATGTGGGCATGCGAAATCTTGATAAGCTCATTAAAGGTGATCATATCCTTGGAATAAAAGATGTCATATTTGACAAGGATAGACTTTGTAGTGCTTATCAGGTAGGGAAACAAGTTGGAGGAAGTCATCGCGCCAAGAACATCATGACCACGAGATGACCACTCGAGCTACTTCACATGGATCTCTTTGGTCCAAATGCCTACAAGAGTCTCGGTGGTAACTCATTTGGCCTAGTCATAGTTGATGATTTTTCAAGATTTACGTGGGTGTTCTTTCTTGATGACAAATCGCAGGTCCAAAAGATCTTCAAAAACTTCGATAGAAAGGCCCAAAATCAATTTGACGTAAAGATCAAGAAGGTTTGGAGCGACAACGGAACGGAGTTCAAGAACGCAAATGTGGATACCTTTCTTGACGAAGAGGGGATTTCACACGAGTTCTCGGCTACGTACACACCTCAACAAAATGGAGTTGTTGAGAGGAAGAACCGGACTCTTATTGAGATGGCAAGAACGATGCTTGATGAGTACAAGACCCCAAAACACTTTTGGGCGGAATCGGTTGAGACAGCTTGTCATGCGACAAATCGCTTGTATCTTCACAAGCTACTCGGCAAGACTGCATACGAGCTCCTCACCGGTAAAAAAAACCCCAAGTTGGATACTTTCGAGTATTTGGCTCAAAGTGCTACATTCTTGATAAGCATCATTGTTCTAAATTCGCTCCTAAATATCATGAAGGTTTCCTACTTGGTTATGGCTCAAACTCTCACACTTACCGTGTCTACAACAATTTCACCCGAAAGGTTGATGAGACGGTAGATGTGAAGTTTGATGAATCTAACGGCTCGCAAGTAGAGCAATTGCCAATTGATGTAGGAGACAAAGACCCTTCAGAAGCAATCCAAGACTTGTCTATTGGCAAGATTCGCCCAACGAAGGTGAAGGAGAGTACCTCGTCCGTCCAAGTGGAAGCTTCTACCTCACGACAAGGTGAACCAAGAATTGATACGGAAGCATCCACAAGTGGGGCACACCAAGACGAAGAAAACGAGGAAATACACCAAGATGAACATCAACAACCTCCTTCTCCACCACGACAAGAGAATGACAACGTCAACAATGAAGAAGGCCAAGAAGAAGATCAAGATGAAGAGGATGTTCCACCCCGAGCCAAGCCAAAGCTCCCACGAGTTCGAGCAAGAATTGCCAAAGACCATCCCGTCGAGCAAATCTACAATGATATCCAAACCGGGAGAATCACTTGCTCTAAAACTCGTTTGGCTAACTTTTGTGAACATTACTCATTCATCTCTAGCATTGAACCTATGAAGGTTGAAGAAGCATTGGAAGATCCGGATTGGATTAACGCTATGCATGAAGAGCTACACAGCTTTGAGAGAAACCAAGTATGGACATTGGTCGAGAAGCCCGACAACAACCACAACATCATTGGTACCAAATGGGTGTTTCGCAACAAGCAAGATGAAGATGGTTAAGTCATCTGCAACAAAGCACGCCTAGTCGCCCAAGGCGATACTCAAGTCGAAGGTATGGACTATGGTGAGACATATGCTCCCGTTGCTAGATTTGAGTCCATTCGCATCTTACTTGCTTATGCTAATCACCATGATATCACCTTGTACCAAATGGACATTAAAAGTGCTTTTCTAAATGGTGAAATTGAGGAGGAAGTTTATGTTAAGCAACCTCCTGGCTTTGTCAATCCCAAGAAACCTAATCAAGTTTACAAACTTCACAAAGCCCTTTATGGTCTTAAACAAGCCCCTAGAGCATGGTATAAATGCTTGACCAAGTTTCTTATTGAAAAAGGGTTTGAAATTGGAAAAATTGATTCTACTCTTTTTACTAAAAGGGTTAATGGAGAACTATTTGTGTGCCAAATTTATGTTGATGATATTATATTTGGTTCAACTAACCCTCATTTTAGTGAGAAGTTTGGAAAGCTAATGTCGGAGAAGTTTGAGATGTCTATGATCAGTGAACTCAAATTCTTTCTTGGTTTGCAAATCAAGCAAACTAAGGAAGGTACCTTTGTCTCTCAAACAAAGTACACCAAGGACTTATTCAAGAAGTTCAATATGCAAGAATGCAAAGGTATGTCTACACCCATGCCTACTAGTGGACATCTTGATTTCACCAAAGATGGTGAACCGGTTGATCAAAAAGTTTACCGCTCTATGATTGGTTCATTGTTATATCTATGTGCCTCTCGTCCTAATATTATGCTAAATGTGTGCATGTGTGCACGATATCAAGCGGCCCCTAAAGAGTGTCATCTTCAGGCTGTGAAAAGGATAGTGAGATACTTAATACACACACCAAATTTTGGCATTTGGTATCCTAAGAGGTCTTCTTTCGATCTTGTTGGTTACTCCGATTCAGACTATGCCGGAGACAAGGTTGATAGAAAGTCCACTTCGTGTACTTGTCAATTTCTTGGTAGATCTCTTGTGTCTTGGTCCTCCAAGAAACAAAACTTGGTATCCTTATCCACCGCCGAAGCGGATTACATTGCTGCTGGATCATGTTGTGCTCAATTACTTTGGATGACCCAAACTCTTAAAGATTATGGGATATATGTGAAACATGTTCCATTACTTTGTGACAATGAAAGTGATATTAAGATTGCTCACAATCCCGTGCAACATTCTCGAACTAAGCATATTGAAGTTCATCATCATTTCATTCAAGATCATGTTGCCAAAGGGGACAATTATCTTAAGCATGTTCGCACCGATAAGCAATTAGCGGATATATTTACCAAACCGCTTGATGAGAAAGTCTTTTGCCGTTTGAGAGGTGAATTGAACATCATTGATGCTTCAAACTTGGAGTATGAACTCCATTTGGATACATGCAAGGCATGAGGCTTTGACTAATCCTTGATATTTCTTTCATGATGTTATCTATATGTCTTGGATATTTTTGCCCCCTTGCATGCTATCTAACCCTTGTAGGTACTTGGATGAATCTAAATCCATGAGATTGCAACTCACTCACATCTTGAGCAATCTCTACATCATCAAGTCTCTACACAATGGTGGTTGAAGACAAGGAAGCACAAAACTCTTCAAACATATCCTTTGACAAATTCTACATTAAGATTTATGATTGTAATTTTGGATACACAAGTGCTCTTCCTTGCAAAGCTAACCCATGTAGGAAGATGAACTCAAATTCCAAGTGGTGCTCCCAACTCTTGATGATCAACATCAACCTTGAGCATCGCACACAAGTTCAACTACGTGATCAAGATCAACACCACCACCCAAGGTATGTTATTCCATCTTAGAGAAGCTTTACTCCAAGACATGGGTCAAAGCAACTCAACAAGATGTGAATACATCAAGATGCTTAAAAGAAAAATGGTAACCCCATTTTAAGCTTAAATGATGAGTATGACCAAAGATCAAGTGACCTCACTTGACTCTCATGTCAATATACTCTAACATAGGTGACTTTGTCACCGCCCAATTCTAGATGAAGTTCTCTTGTGTTTCCTCTTGCATTTGTCTCATGCATATGTGTTTTCCCCTTTCAAAAAAAACTTCATCTAGATCTTTTCATTTCTTCTTGTTCTGCATTTTCTGCATCCAATTATTTGCAAATCTTTCAGCAAATTCCTTGCAAATCCTTGTGAGATCTTAAATGCCTAGTGAGCTGAGGTGACAAGTGTTTTTTCTGTGATGGACTCGGTCACACCGGTTTGTTTCTTTCGGTCCAACCGAATTCTCTCGGTGCCACCAAAGCACACAACTCGGTGCTACCGATTTCACTATTGGAAAAAGACAACATGCCACTTATTCATGCAGTCTTTTTGCTCCAGCTCCACTCAATGACTCTTGTTCTCTACCAGCATCACATTCGACTTGCTACTTTTCTTTGTGACTCAAGGACCAAACAATTTTGCAATAAAACAAAATCCAGAAGAGTCCTTCTTGGAAATTGATGTCAAAGGGGGAGAGAGAGATCACATCAAAGCTCAGAGAGATCACATCAAAGCTCCATGCTTAATCATTTCTATAGGGGGAGAGGACACTCAGGGGGAGTGTGTGTAAGAAACCTCAGATGCTTGGTGTTCAAGAGGAGAGAAATTACATGTCTTTATGAGGGGAAAGACATGTTCATATTTGATCATATTTGATTGCTTGCATTAACTCTGTTGTCTTTTCTTTTGCTCTGATTTTCTGTTCCCTATCTTCTCCCAATATACCATGCAAGATTCAGGGGGAGCAAGACATCTAAGGGAAGGAAATCCTCAAATTCTTTGCACATCTTTACCTTTGGGGACATGTCTATATCCAATAGAGTACTCAGTACTTACTCTCTACATGTCATCCCAGTCTTGGTACTCTTGTGGTTTCTTCTGTTTGCTCTGGCTACTAGATGTATCTGTGTTATCTAACCTTGTTTACTCAGGTTCATTCTTTCCAAAGCCAACTCAAAGACCACAAGGTAAGTATATGCATCTCAGTCATGTGTATGAGGATCTCTTGCTGTTGTACATACTGTTTGCAAGAAGGACTCATGAGCATGAATGTACATTTTCTATATTTACATCATTCACTCTGATGCATATAGCCAAGATACATGTAACACATGGCTTACTCTGTCATGCTTATCCATTCACATGCTCGTATGTTTCATATTTATATGATTGCATACATATAGGGGGAGCCTTTGCATGTTACATGTCTTTCCAAAGCTTTACTTGTTGTTCTCTATATCTTTATCTAAAGCTTTGATGTATGTTGTCATCAATTACCAAAAAGAGGGAGATTGAAAGCACAAGTGCTCCCTGGGTGGTTTTGGTAATTAATGTCAACATATCTCTTGTTGGACTAATCTTTCTATCTAGTATGTTCTAGATAAGTTCAACAATGGAGTGGCATGGACAAGAGGATGTGGAACCCCTTCAAAGTGATAAAGACAAAGGATTGGCTCAAGCTCAAAGTTCAGGACTCTACATTTTCTATTTTAGTGATCCAACATCACATTGAGTCCATAGGAAAGCCAATACTATTAAGAGGGGATGAGGTGTTGCTTAATGGCTTGCTTGCTCAAAGTGCTTAGTGATATGCTCCAAAGCACTCAACCACTTTCTCACATCCACATATGTGCCAAACCCAAAAGTCCAACTCGACCCCACCGAAATTTCATATCCGGCGCCACCGAGTTCAGTTGACATAGCCACTGCCAGAAACCCTGATCAAATCGGTCTCACCGATAGGGATCTCGGTCTCACCGAGATGGGATTGCAAACTCTCTGTTGCCTATTGCAATAATTTTGGTCTCATCGAAATTTGCAATCGGTCGCACCGAGATTGCAATGCAAACTCTCTGTCACCCCTTCGTAACGTTTCGGTCTAACCGAGATGAGCGAATCGGTCCCACCGAGTTTGCCTGACCAACTCTCTGTTAGTCTATTACCAAAATCGGTCTCACCGAGTTTGTGTAATCGGTCTCACCGAGATTACGTTATGCCTAACCCTAACGAAATCGGTCCCACCGAGTTGATCCATTCGGTCCCACCGAAACACCTAACGGTCACGTTATGAACCAAATCGGTCTGACCGAGTTCCTTGAATCGGTCCCACCGAGTTTGGTGATTTGTGTGTAACGGTTAGATTTTGTGTGGAGGCTATATATACCCCTCCACCCACTCTTCATTCGTGGAGAGAGCCATCAGAACATGCCTACACTTCCAATACATATTTTTTGAGAGAGAACCACCTACACTTGTGTTGAGGTCAAGATATTCCATTCCAACCACATAAATCTTGATCTCTAGCCTTCCCCAAGTTGCTTTCCACTCAAATATTCTTTCTACCAAATCCAATCCTATGAGAGAGAGAGTTGAGTGTTGGGGAGACTATCATTTGAAGCACAAGAGCAAGGAGTTCATCATCAACACACCATTTGTTACTTCTTGGAGAGTGGTGTCTCCTAGATTGGCTAGGTGTCACTTGGGAGCCTCCGACAAGATTGTGGAGTTGAACCAAGGGGTTTGTAAGGGCAAGGAGATCGCCTACTTCGTGAAGATCTACCCTAGTGAGGCAAGTCCTTCATGGGCGACGGCCATGGTGGAATAGACAAGGTTGCTTCTTCGTGGACCCTTCGTGGGTGGAGCCCTCCTTGGACTCGCGCAACCGTTACCTTTCTTGGGTTGAAGTCTCCATCAACGTGGATGTATGATAGCACCACCTATCGGAACCACGGATAAAAAATCTCCGTGTCTCCAAATTGCGTTTGCACACTCCAATCCCTTCTCTTTACATTCTTGCAACTTGCATGCTTTACTTTTCGCTGCTCATATACTCTTGTATGCTTGCATGCTTGCTTGATATGTATTGTGAATATTTAAAATTGTGCTAAAACTCCACATCAACTTAGGAGAAATTAAAAACTGCAACTTTTCTTAATTTGAGTCTGTTCACCCCCCCTCTGGACACCTCTTCTCGATCCTTTCACCGGGCCCCAAGGAGATGCGGCGGGCGAGCTGCTCGTAGTGCAGGAGATATCAAGCTTTCCCATTATGGTTGGATGCTTGTCGCCTTCACCCAGGCTGGTCGCCTAGTGGGGAGCACTGGATTTCGCTACGACCAGCCGCAGCTCGTCAGCCTGACGCCCGAGTTCTTGGGGTTTCCGCCGCCCGTCCAGGACGTAGGGCTCGGGATCGTTGGTAATCCCAGCACTGCTCGTTCCGGCGGGACCGGGGTTGACGCTGAAGAGAGGGGCACCCTCCTGCCCGTTGAGGTGGAGTACGGTGCTCCGCGCGCGCCCTGGCCGTCTTGGTTTGAGTCTATTCACCCCCCCTAGACACCTCTTCTCGATCCTTTCAATTGGTATCAGAGCATTGGTTTCCACTGCCTTGGTTTAAACACCTTTGGAGGAAGATGGACGTGTCTACTTTGGGGAGTCCTAGACGTAGAGTGCCTATTCTTGATGGAGAGTTCTTCTATGAGTGGAAAAATGAAATGCTTGAGATTTTCAATGAATATCATTTGAACAAGTACATTACTAGTCCTTGTGCACCTCATATTGATCCTTTGCATCCTACACCCGAAGAGGATCTTGACATGATTCGCAATCTTAGAACTATCAATCTTATCATTAGAGGATTACCCAAAAATTTGATTGCTAGTTTGCCTACTCTTGATTGTACCTATACTATGTGGAGATTTCTTGAGGAACAATTTCCAAATTATTCCTTGAAAAATTTAGACGAAATTCTCCATAAGTCTATTGCCTTGAGTAAGATGAATTCTAGTGATCCTAGCTTTGGTGATTGTCTATTTGAGCTTACAAATCTCACGCGTGCCAAAGGAGATGTTGTAATCATTAGCAATATCATCTCCGAAGCTATTAGAATTCATAAAGATAACCATAGCAATGATCATTTATCTAATGAATTACCCTCTCTAGGAGTTGATCAGTCACAAGATGATGTTGAACATGGATACTATGATGAGGATGATGATAGTGACTATGATCTTGATGATGCAATGAGACACTTTGGTCTTATGGCAAATCTTCGCGGCTACATGGCTGGAGGAAAGGAATGGGTCCTTGATAGTGGATGTACTGATCATATGACCGGAGATAAAGATATGTTCCGTGAGCTTGTTGAAAACGACGGCCCTCGAAAGTATGTCACTTTTGGTGATAACTCGAAGGGTAAGGTGGTTGGCCTAGGTAAGGTGGCCATCTCACATGATAGCTCCATACAAAATGTCATGCTCGTTGAATCTCTTGGGTACAATTTACTTTCAGTATCTAGACTTGCTGATTTCGGTTTCAATGTCCTATTTATTGAGGTAGATTGCCAAGTGTTTCATAGAGACAATCGTAAAATGGTCTTTACCGGTATACGTAGAGGTGATCTTTACATTGTTTATTTCACTAAAAAGGCTCAATCTAGAACTTGCTTAATTGCTAAATCTTCGAAAGGCTGGTTGTGGCATAGAAGACTACGTCATGTGGGCATGCGAAATCTTGATAAGCTCATTAAAGGTGATCATATCCTTGGAATAAAAGATGTCATATTTGACAAGGATAGACTTTGTAGTGCTTATCAGGCAGGGAAACAAGTTGGAGGAAGTCATCGCGCCAAGAACATCATGACCACGAGAAGACCACTCGAGCTACTTCACATGGATCTCTTTGGTCCAAATGCCTATAAGAGTCTCGGTGGTAACTCATTTGGCCTAGTCATAGTTGATGATTTTTCAAGATTTACGTGGGTGTTCTTTCTTGATGACAAATCGCAGGTCCAAAAGATCTTCAAAAACTTCGATAGAAAGGCCCAAAATCAATTTGACGTAAAGATCAAGAAGGTTTGGAGCGACAACGGAACGGAGTTCAAGAACGCAAATGTGGATACCTTTCAAGAACGCAAGAATGCACATGTCTTACTTACAGAACACATATGGATAAGAGATAGAGCTTATCTGTTTGTCTTGCCGGGGATCGCAATGTGGCCTCGTCTTCTCTTCTCCTCTTTGGGACCAAGTCCACGGTAGGAGCTTGTAGTTTTATGAAGATGAAAATGATGCCACATGCGATCTTATCTGCATGAACGTGCAATGCTCATGATATGCATATGCATGCATGCATTTTGTCTGGGGCCCCCAATGCTTCATTTATTTCTCGGTTGCGTAGGGTCTGCGCCTAGCTTTGTACAAGGGGTTACATGCAACGGAGGCAAGGCATGTACAAAAGGGTAGCTGCTGGGAAGGGCCCGATAGCCGCGCCTTATGGGTAGAACTTGCGGAGATGCTCAATGTTCCATGAGTTTTGCAATTTAATGCCAACTCCGGTCTCTAGACGGATTGCGCCAGGTCTGGTGACTCGTACTATGCGGTAAGGGCCTTCCCACTTTGGCGTCAACTTGTTTGTACCCTTGGCGGACCGAAAGCACCTAAGGACAAGGTCGCCTTCCTCAAAACTCCGGGCATGAACCCTACGGCTGTGATAGCGACGCTGGGCTTGCTGGTAGCATGCAGCACGCGTAGCAGCCCAGAGATGGTTCTCCTCGAGTAGCACAGCGTCGTCATGCCGGTGCTGTTCGTGCGCTACTTCATCATAGGCAAGTACTCGAGGTGACTCGTAAATGAGTTCCGTGGGGATAACTGCTTCTGCCCCATTGACTAGGGAGAAGGGAGTCTTCCCGGTAGCTTGATTCGGGGTCGTTCTGAGGGAGCAAAGAACCACCGGTAGCTCATCGATTCATCGCCCTCCACACTTCTACATCTTATCAAATGTTCTCATCTTGAGTCCTCGCAACACTTCTGCGTTCGCCCTCTCAGCTTGCCCGTTGCTCATTGGATGAGCGACAGAGGCAAATGAGATTTTTCTTCCGAGGTCATGAATGTATTGCATGAAGGCGTGGCTCGTGAATTGGGTGCCATTGTCAGTGATGGTCCGGGCAGGGACTCCGAAGTGGCACACCAATCCTTCCAAGAACTTGATAGCTGACTGAGCAGTCACCTTTCTCATGGGCTCTACTTCCGGCCACTTTGTAAACTTGTCGATTGCAACGAACAAGAATTCAAAGCCCCCGGTAGCATGGGGGAAAGGGCCCAAGATGTCGAGCCCCCAGACCAAAAACGGCCATGATAAAGGGATTTTCTGAAGAGCTTGGACAGGCAGATAGATATTCTTGGAATGGAACTGGCAGGCTTCACATTTGGTGACTAACTCAACTGCATCTTGGAGGGCTGTGGGCTTGTAAAATCCTTTCCGGAAAGCTTTTCCAACCAGAGCCCTCAATCCAATGTATGAGCCGCACATGCCTTTGTGTATCTCTGCCAGTAGTTACTTTCCTTCTTCCCGGTAAATGCACTTCAAATTCACACCGTTGGGCCTCCTTCTGTACAACGTGTCATCCAAGAATTGATACATATTGGCCCTCCGGGCTACTCTTTCAGCTTCTTCTTGCTCTTCGGGAAGTTCTCCAGTTTGGAGGAAATGGACTATGTGCCATGCCCAAGTTGGAGCCTGAGGCTCGGCAACGAGGACTAACGGCACCTCCTTCTTCCTGGGATCGCAGCCCTCGACCGCGAGGACCAGTAGTCTGGCGGGAGAGGGAAACTCAGCGATCGAAGGGGAGTTGTTCCCGCCAAGCTCTCTGGCAGGAGCCTCGAGAGGTTCTACCGGGTGAGGCTTGCCGGAGTCCAGTTTCCTCCTCTTCCGGGCCATTGTTGCCGGGGATACGGAGCGCTGAGTCAGATAGAGAACAAAAGTCCCTGGTTCCTTATTGAGTTTTTACGCAGCGCACTTTGACACATGATCAGCAATGCTGTTTTCCGCACGGGGTACATGCTCTGCTTGCAATCCGTCAAAGCGCTCCTCCAATTTTCTCACTTCCTCAAGGTATGCCTCCATCAATGGACTTTGGTAATCCTTGTTCACTTGTCTCACCACAAGCTGTGAGTCTCCGCAGATGATCAACTTCTTGATCCCCAGTTCTATGGCAATCCTGATCCCGACAAGGAGTCCTTCATACTCTGCTGTATTGTTGGTAGCCCTCTCCCGGGGAAAATGCATCTGGAGGATGTACTTTAGGTGTTCCCCAGTGGGAGAAACGAGAAGAACGCCAGCCCCTGCACCTTGTAGGGAGAAGGCACCATCGAAATACATAATCCATTCTTGGGGCGCTTCCTTGCCGGGGATAACTGTCTCCAACACTTCTTTGTCAGGAGTTGGTGTCCATTCTGCAAGAAACTCTGCCAATGCTCTGCTCCGAATAGTTGATATACTCTCAAACTTCAAACCAAAGCTAGATAACTCCAAATACCACTCCACTATCCTGCCGGTAGCCTCAGGGTTCGGAGTATCCGTTGCAAAGGAAAGCGGGTGACGATCATGATCTCGTGGGCTTGGAAGTAGTGGCGCGGTTTCCTTCAGGCCATGACAAGGCAAAAAATTAACTTCTGCACACCAGAGTACCTTGACCTAGACCCCTGCAACATGGAGCTGACAAAGTACACTGGGCGATGTACCACTTTCTTCCTTAGCGCGACCTTGGGGCTGCCTCCGCTGCTTTGCTCTTCTCTGTCTTGATCTGCATCTGGCCTTGTCAGGGTGTGCTCATTTTCATCTCCGGAGGGGACACTCGCTGTGGATGCCACTTCATCCACTTCCCGCTGCGCCACCAACGCTGCACTAACCACTTGATTAGTTGCCGCTAAGTATAGCAGCAATGACTATTGTGGTTTGGGAACGACCAAAGTGGGCCTAGAGGAAAGATAGGCCTTCAAATCTTGCAGTGTAGCATCTGCCTCTGGGTCCACTCCGCTGGTCCTGCCTTCTTCAAGATCTTGAAGAACGGCAAGGTGCACTCAGCAGACTTGGAAATGAACCTGCTAAGCACGACAACACATCCAGTCAAACGCCTCACATCCTTAACTGTCTTGGGTGCTTGAATCTGCTCGATAGCCTTGATCTTGTCGGGGTTGGCCTCTATCCCACGATGGGACACAAAGAAGCCAAGTAGCTTGCCGGAAGGAACACCAAACACACACTTCTCCGGGTTCAGCTTCCAGTTGATCTTGCGCAAATTAGCAAAACGTCTCTTCTAAATCCTGAATGAGGGTTGATCTGTCCTTGGTCTTGACCACAATATCACCCATGTAAGCTTCAATGTTTCTGTGCAACTGTGACTTAAAACCAATCTGGACTGCCCTCGCAAAGGTGGACCCGACGCTCTTCAATCCGAAGGGCATACGTACAAAGCAGTACGTGCCACATGGAGTGATGAACGCTGTCTTCTCTTCATCTTCCTTGGACATAAAGATCTGGTGGTATCCAGAGTATGCATCCAGGAAAGAGAGCAGGCCGCACTCGGAGGTGGAATCCACAATCTGGTCGATGTGCGACAAGGGAAATGGGTCCTTCGGGCATGCCTTGTTCAAATCCGTCAAATCTATGCAAAGCCTCCATTTCCCGTTAGCCTTGCGCACTACCACTGGATTTGCTAACCATGTTGGATGCAGTACTCCTTTGACCAGAATAGCTGCCTCAAGTTTCTTGATCTCCTCGACAATGAACTACTACCGCTCAAAGGCTTGCTTCCGGACCTTCTGCTTGACGGGTCAAGCATGTGGGCAGACATCAAGGTGGTGCTCGATTACCTCCCCGGGAACACCGGGGATGTCAAATGCTTGCCGGCAAACACATCGACATTCGCCCGCAGGAAGGCAATGAGCGTGCTTTCCTATTTGTCATCGAGGGTGGCACTGATAGTGAAGGTACCATCAGTGCCAGCCAGCCGTGCCGGGACCTTTTTCACAGCGGGTGCAACAGCCTTGGATCTCTTGCTGTTGGAACTCTTCGATATGTCTTCAACGGGTCCAACGCTCTCCGGAGAGGTACGTTTCCTGGATTCCTTGTAGGCATCCTTGATATCTCTCTTCTTCTTGTTGTTTTTGTTGGCGGGAATCTTGGCTTCCGCGGCCTCTACCACGACTGCGTCCCTGTACATCTTGTCTACGCAAATGATTGCGTCCTTCTTGTCCGACGGAATGGAAATGACGCCATCGGCCCTAGCATCTTCAAGGTGTTGTAGGCATAGTGGGATGCCGCCATGAATTTGGCCAGAGCAGGATGACCAAGGATTCCATTGTACAACAGGGGGAGGTCGACCACATCAAACACAATCTTCTCAGTCCGGTAATTCAACTCTCCCCGAATGTCACCGGCAACGTGATCTTCCCCTTAGGACGACTCCTGCCGGGGTTAACTTCTTGAAATGTGCTGGTAACCTCAAGCTCTTCCTCTGCTATCTGAAGTTTGCTGATGAACTTTGGATAAATAAGATTCAAACCAGCCCCACCATCAACCAGCATCTTTGTAACCTTGAGGTTGCGGATTGTTGGTGAGACCAACAACGCCAAGCACCCTATAGCGGTGGTGCGGTCAGGGTGATCCTCCTTGTTAAAGATGATGGGCGTGCGGGACCACTTGAGCGGCTTCCAAGAATCTGCCGCTGGCTCCACGACATTGACTTCGCGTGCCCACTGTTTAAGTTGGTGGTGAGAGGAGTGCAAAGATGCACCCCCATCAATGCACAGGGCGTAAGTGGCTTTCTGGAATTCCTGCTCGCTGGTTTCCTCTTCATCTCCACCATCACTCTCATCATTGCAATTCTCTTTCTCATGGCCCTTGGCAAGTTTTCCTTGATTCCGGGGAGCCTTGCCGGGGCGGCTTGCTTCGCTGCCTCGGCCCTTCCCGTCACCGCCATTCTGGCCTTTCTCCTTATCTCTCTTCTCATACTCAGCCTTCTGCTTCTTGACGAGCTGCTCAACTTGATGACACTCCTGGAGATCGTGGCCCTTGGTCAGATGAATGTTGCAGTACGAACCATCACCTTTCCTAGCCTTCTCGGCAGCCGCAGCCTCCCGGCAATCAGTGCACGTGGCAACTTCCTTGCCGGGGACCTCGGTCTTGGCCTTCTTGCCGGTACTAGGCATGCCTGATCCTTCAACTGTCATCACTGCCTTATCCTTGCACCTCTTGTTGTGCTTCTTGTTCTTGTTCTTCTTCTGACTGGTGGCCTTGTCATCATCTTCTAAGTCGATGTTGACGCCATCCTCTTCTCCGGGGAGCCGTCTCCCCTCCACTACCCGAGCACACTTATCCACCAAAGTGTAAAGCTCCTTCACTGCCTTGGGCAATCGAACGTTCATCTTGGAACGTATCTGATGATTGCTCATGTTGGCCATGAATACAGCTATCACCACTGCCGGGTGGATGTCTAGAATGTTCCAGTGAACTCGGCTGAACCTTTGCATGTACTTCCGTGGGGTCTCTCCTTCTTTCTACGGGAGGAGCTGCAAGTCGCTGGGCCACCCTTGTTCTTGATGGCGGCCCGTGAAGGCACCAACGAACTCATGGCACAGGTTAGCCCAGGACGAAATGGAGTTCACCGGCAGGTGCATTAGCCAAGACCTCACATTTGGCTTGAGCGCCAAAGGGAAGTAGTTGGCGAACACCTTCTCATCTCTTCCCCGGCAGCTTAAACAGCGATGGTGTAGATGCTCAAGAACTCTGCCGGGTTCATCTCCCGTCATACTTCTCTGGTATCTCTAGCTTCAACGTGCGAGTGGATGGACAAAGAACTTTCTACAACTCTTGGGTGAAGGCAGGGCACCCAGCCTCAAAAGGCAGGTACCCACCTTCGGTGAGTGCGGGCTCGTCGACGTCGGGGCCATCGCGCCTGTCGGACTGGTGGTGGGTGTCGCGGCGTTGCTCCATGGTGATGCGCGCGCCTTCCCTTTGCCTATCCTCCAGGACTCGCCATTGGCCTTGACGCACTCGAGGGTCGGATGAAGCGATCGAGACATCGTCGAGCTCTTGGTCACATGGCTCCCGCGCTAGCTGCCGTGGAGGGGATTGCACCATAGGAGTGGCCCCGCAATGCCAGCAGCATGGGCCATTGTCGTCGCCTGGGGAGGCCATGGCGGGCCAGCTCGCTGTGATCCTCCCGCTTTGGCAAAACCAATCAGGCTTTGGATGGTGGCTCTCCACTCATCCATATGATCGGCTGCCAGCGGAAATCTCAACAGCACATGGGCCCGCGCCATGGCCTCCGAAGCGGTGCTTGGCATGGATGTCGATGAAGATCGTAACGTCGCCCGGCTCCTAATGGTGCCGGCAGTGGTTGCGCCATGTTCTAGTTGCTGTGAGCCAGCCGCCAGGATGGCATGGTGATGAGGTGGTGGCACTTGGGGACCAGTGGCTCCGTTTTGGGCATTGCCTGGGTCAGCTTGCTCCAGGGGTGATGCATACCCTGCGGCCGCGCCCGCGGCGGGAATGGCCGGAGAGTTGCGATTCGCCCCAGAACGAGTGCCGCTGCTGCGGTTGTGCCCTTCGGCCGGGCGGGAAGGTGCAGAAGGAATGATCTGTCTACCCGTACCTTGCGGAGCGTGGTCGCTGGGATGCTGTTGGTGTTGTCCTTCTCCGGTGTCTCCCGCTCCTGTTTCGGCCGCAGGGGAGGTGGTGACGCCGCTGCCTGCGCCGTCCGCGTCCCCCACGGCGTCCACAACCTCATGTGTCCCCATAGTCCCCGCGGCATCGGTGGTCGCGTGCGGCAGGGCCTTCGAGGTGGGCGGGTGAGTTGCAGCATCGGGCTTTTTCTTGGGCGCCATGGGCGATGGAGCCGTCGATGAAGAAAACGATGATGAAGATGACATGCTGCATACGCTCTCGGGATTGCGCAAGCGCTTCCCCCTACCTGGCGCGCCAAAGATGTCGTGGGAAACCATGGCCACATATGGGGCCATGAGCCCCTTGTGGTTCGCAAGGGGGATGAGCACATTGCATAGAGAGCGGAAAAGCGTAGCGCAGCACGACAGAGATCACACGGGCAGTTTTACCCAGGTTCGGGCCGCTGTGAGGCATAAAACCCTACTCCTACTTTGGTGGATTGATGGTGGATTGGGGTGAAAGGCAGTGCTCTAGTCTGGCAGGGTTCCCTCGGGGCGAGAACTGCTACACGCGTACGAGTGTACAAGGGTCCGAATCCTTTCTATGGTTGCCATGGGCCTTCTTCTATAGATCAACGGGTCACCACAGTGGCAAATCAGTCATTGTGTACTGATTAGATAGCAAACAGTGCTATCATACCTAACTCTGCACGCGGACAGAGCGCATTAAATGCACCGCTTAGTGTCACATCACGGTGTGCCCGGCAAGCCTTGCTGGGCTGCTTTGCCAGCTTCATGCCTGCCTACTTGACACGTCTCTAGGTGGGTGTCATTTGGAGGTGATTTTCGTAGGAAGTGGCTGCCATGTGGCAAGAAGTAGCCACTTAGTCACTTGGGGGCTTGACACCACACTGATTGACGACTTGCGTTGCTGTGAGGTGGAGCGGTTGAGCCTTGGCGGGGTAGTTTTGCCTTCGTCATGCCCGACAGGCTTGCTGGGGCTTTCTGGAGACTTGTCTTCGGGGCAATCTCGACCTCGCCTGGCTTGCCTGCCTGACAAGGGAGGTTTTCCCTTAGCTGTGTCTTGCTTCTTTCGGCTTGACTTCGTCTTCTTGATCTGCACTCTGATGCGTCATAGAGCTGATCTCTTTGGCTTGATCTGGTTTTGGGTGTTGCAATCTTGATCTTAGGCCTGTGCACAGTCTGGGCAACAGACCCAGGGTTTGTTGCACCAACACCTCGCAAGCATCCACAACTACGAGAAAAGTATTAAGATAAAATCTAACCATCGCATTAACCTTACAAAGTAGCGCATAAACTAGGGTTTAAGCTTCTGTCACTCTTGCAACCCATCATCTAATAGCTACTCCACAATGCATTCCCTTAGGCCCAAGTATGGTGAAGTGCCATGTAGTCGACGTCCACATGACACCACTAAGGAAATCACAACATACATATCATCAAAATATCGAACACATATCAAGTTCACATGATTACTTGCAACAAGATTTCTCCCGTGACCTCAAGAACAAAAGTAACTACTCACAAATGATAATCATGCTCAAGATCAGAGGGGTATTAAATAGCATAATGGATCTAAACACATAATCTTCCAGCAAATAAACCATATAGTAATCAACTACAAGATGTAATCAACACTACTAGTCACCCACAGGTACCAATCTGAGGTTTCGGTACGAAGATTGAACAGAAGAGATGAACTAGTGTTTGAGAGGAGATGGTGTTGTTGAAGATGTTGATGGAGCTTTCCCTCCCAACGATGAGAGGGTTGTTGGTGGTGACGATGACGATGGTTTCCCCCTCTGGGAGGGAGGTTCCCCCATTGGAATCGCTCCGCCGGAGGGCAAAACTGCTCCTGCCCAAGTTCCGCCTCGAGACGGCGGCGCTCTGTCCCGAAAGTCCTCCCCTTATTTTTTTCTAGGCCAAAATGACTTATATACCAGAAGAGGGGCACCGGAGGTGGGTCGAGGAGGGCACAACCCACCAGGGCGCGCCTGGGGTCCCTAGCGTGCCCAGGTGGGTTGTGCCCACCTGGTGGGCCCCCTCTGATAGTTATTTGCTCCAATATTCTTCATATATTCCAAAACAATTCTTCGTAAATTTTCAGCTCATTTGGAGATGTGTAGAATAGGTAACTCTGACGTAGCTTTTCCAGGTCCAGAATTCCAGCTGCCGGGGCATTAGAATTAATCCAAAAAGCATTATTATGCATAAAACATAGTAAATAACAGTAGGTAAACATGATGCAAAATGGACGTATCAACTCCCCCAAGCTTAGACCTCGCTTGTCCTCAAGCGAAACATCGATAACGAAAAACATGTCCACATACTTAGAGAGAGAGGTGTTGAATAAAATAGGATACGAACATGGAAGCATCATGTACATTATTATAACAGCAACAAACTTTATCATAGAAATTTTTACCACATAACTTTTAACATAAACTTCTCATGAACAAGTAACAATTCATCACAACATCGAAGTATACAGCATAAACTCTATTGAAAACCAACAAACTGTGTTCTTAGTTAACTTTGCAACTACAATTCATCATCTTTTCAGGAAGGGTCACATATCGGAGCCTTATGGCAAGTCCACATACTCAACCATCATATAGTCTTCTATGATTGCTAGCACTCACCGCATACCCATGAGCAAAAAGTTTCAACCAGACACATAGAAAGATAGGGGCTTATAGTTTTTCCTCCCAACGTATTCACCTCAAGAGTGATGTCAACAACAATAACTCATGCTCACCCATATCCAACTGGATATATGTGCCTAGATATTTCCTCACCACATGATGCTTGCAAAAGAGAAAAATAAAAAGGAATAGGGAAGAATAGTTTGACTCTTGCTTAAAAGTAAATACATGAAAGTAAAAGATAGGCCCTTCGCAGAGGGAAGTAGAGGTTGTCATGCGCTTTTTGGTTTGTATGCTCAATCTCTTAGTGTGAAAGAATGTCACGTTGTATTGCCCCTTATGATAGCAACCTTTATTACGCAGTCTGTCGCCTTTATTATTTTGCCATCACACGTTCGTACAACGCTCAATTTTCTCTTACACTAAATGATCGAACACATTTAGAAGCAATTTTTATTTCCTTATTTCACCGATGAAAACTTACTTGCAGGATCTTACTCAATCCATAGGTAGGTATGGTGGACTCTTAAAATAAGATTTGGGTTTAAGGATTTTGGATGCGCAAGTACTATCTCTACGTAGTGCAGAATTTTTGGCTAGCAAAGATAAGGGGCAAGCACCACATGTTAAAGGATCTATGACAATATAACTTCGATGTGAATATGAACAAGCATAAATCATTACGTTGTCTTCCTTGTCCAACGTCAATAAGTTTGGCATAAAATATTTTGATGGGGGCTCACAATCATAAAAGATGTCCACGATAGTATATTTGCATGTGAATCTTCTCTTCCTTTATTAATTCTTTCATGAATTGCATTATTGACCAATGCTGTGTTTGTCAATCTCCAATAAATTTTACTACTTATACCTTTCCTTATGTGATATCATTACTTACCATAAGATTAGCATATGATCTTTTTCATTATTCCTTTTCCTTATTTCGATTGAAACAAAAAAGTAAAGAAAGCAAAACTCAAACTAAACTTTGATATATATCTCGCACATGATTAGAAAGATAGATAGATCACTAAGCAAAACACTCAAAAAAGATCAAACTAAAATTCTATTCAACTAATTGAAAAGATAACTAAAGATCGAACTAAGATAAATAATGGAAAAAGAGGTGGTGTGATACGATACCGGGACACCTTCCCCAATCTTGGCTCAAGCCAAGGGGAATGCCCATACCATGAACTCAAGTCTCATTTGGTGATGAAGAAGGTGATGGTGGTGGTGATGAGGTACTAGCGAGCTTGTCCTTCAAGCTCAAAAGATACTCCAATCTACAGATGAAGCTCCAGAGGGAAATGATGTGCTCTTGCAATAGAATATTCACGAATGAGGTATTTGTTTTGAACATGAACCGTTTCAATGGTCCTAAAAGCTTCAATATCAGTGGGGGCAAGATATCTTCTTCTTCTTCTTCCCCGGGCAAGGCCTGCTCTACTGCTGGAGCTTGATCTCCATCAGCTTCCTTGCTTTTGCCCCCCTTGAAGGCTTCTTTTGGTTCTTCACTCTTCAATTCCATCTTCATCAACCAACCATCCTCTTCTACGTTGTTGGGGGAGGGAGAAGACATGATGCCTGGTTTGACAGATCTAACAGAAAACAGCAAGAAGAGAGAACAGAAGATTTCTCCGCGATGCGGTGGTCAATAGATTCGGGGGTATATGAAGATTTTTTTATCTTGGGAAACAAGCAAACGGGAGAAAAACGGAGTCCGGAAGGTACCCGAGGTGGGCACAGCCCACCTGGGCGCACCTGGCTGTCTTGTGCCCTCCTCGGTTGCCTTCCGGGTTGTCTATTATTTTCCTAATTTTTTAATATTCCAAAACTGATAAAAAGTTTTTTGCAGATTTTTGGAGTCTGTTTACTTATCGTATCACGTACCTCCTTTTATTCATGATTCTGGAGTGTTCCAGAAGGTTTCTTTTATGTGTTCCTCCGGTGTCATATTTTGAATAATATTGCTTTCAACATTAATAGGCGTACCTAAGATATATTGTTTGATTCTTTGCCCATTGACAACCCTCAGGTTAATACCTTCGGCATTATTTATTTTGATAGCTCCAAAGCGGTAGACTTCTTCGGTAACATATGGTCCTTCCCATTTTGAGAGAAGTTTTCCTGCAAAGAATCTGAAACGAGAGTTGTACAAAAGGAACATATTCTCCAACTTTAAATTCCCGCTTTTGGATTATTTTATCATGCCATCTTTTAACTTTTTCTTTAAATAATTTGGCATTTTCATAAGCTTGGGTTCTCCATTCATCTAGTGAGCTAATTTCAAATAACCTCTTTTCACCGGCAAGTTTGAAATCATAGTTGAGTTCCTTTATTTCCCAATATGCTTTATGTTCTAACTCAAGAGGCAAATGACAAGATTTTCCATAAACTATCTTATAAGGAGACATACCCATAGGATTTTTATATGCTGTTCTGTAGGCCCAAAGTGCATCCTCTAATTTCTTAGACCAATTCTTTCTAGACCTATTGACAGCTTTTTGTAAGATTAATTTTCTTTCTCTATTGCTAGGTTCAACTTGACCACTAGATTGAGGATGATAGGGTGATGCAATTCTATGGTTAACATCATACTTAGCAAGCATTTTACGGAAAGCACCATGAATAAATTGTGAACCACTGTCAGTCATTAAATATCTAGGGACTAAAAACCTTGGGAAAATAACTTCCTTAAGCATTTTAATAGAGGTGTTGTGATCAGCACTACTAGTTGGAATAGCTTCTACCCACTTAGTAACATAATCAACAACAACCAAAATATGAGTATACCCATTAAAGGAAGGAAAAATTCCCATATAATCAAAACCCCAAACATCAAATGGTTCAACAACAAGTGAATAATTCATAGGCATTTCCTGACGCTTACCAACATAACCAATTCTTTGGCATTCATCACAAGATAAAACGTACTTACGGGAGTCCTTGAAGAGACTAGGCCAGTAAATACCAGATTGTAATACCTTATGAGCAGTTCTATCTCCCGCATGATGTCCCCCATAAGCTTCGGAGTGGCATTTCCGTAGGATTTATTCTTGTTCATGCTCAGGTACACAACATCTAATAATACCATCTACCCCTTCTTTATAGAGGTGTGGGTCATCCCGAAAGTAATGTCTTAAATCAAAGAAGAAAATTTTCTTTTGTTGGTATGTGAAACTAGGTGGTATATATTTAGAAACAATGTAATTAGCATAGTCAACATACCAAGGAGTGTTATGAGAGACATTTATTGCAGCTAGTTGTTCATCAGGAAAGTTATCATCAATAGGTAGTGGGCCATCAAGAACGTTTTCTAACCTAGACAAGTCATCGGCTACGGGGTTCTTAGCTCCTTTTCTATTCATAATATGTAAAACGAATTCTTGTAGAAAGAGAACCCACCTAATGAGTCAAGGTTTAGGATATTTCGTTTCCATAAGATATTTTATAGCAGCATGATCGGTGTGAACAGTTACTTTAGAATCAACATATAAGATCTGAATTTATCACAAGCAAACACAACTTCTAAAAATTCTTTTTTGGTAGTAGCATAATTTCGTTGAGCACTATCTAGACTTTTACTAGCATAATGGATAACATTTAATTTTTTTATCAACTCTTTTTCCTAGAGCAGCATCAACAGCATAATCACTAGCATCACACATGATTTCAAAAGGCAAGTTCCAATCAGGTGGTTGTACTATAGGTGCAGAAGTTAAGGCTTTCTTGAGTGTTTGAATGGTTTCTACACAATCATCATCAAGAATAAATGGAACATCCTTTTGTAAAAGATTTGTAAGAGGCCCAGAAATTTTAGAGAAGTCTTTAATAAACCTCCTATAGAAACCAACATGACCAAGGAAACTACGAATACCTTTAATATCTTTAGGACATGGCATTTTCTCAATTGCATCAACTTTAGCTTTATCCACCTCAATACCCCGTTCAGAAATTTTATGCCCCAAAACAATACCTTTAGTAACCATAAAGTGGCACTTCTCCCAATTCAAGACAAGATTAGTTTGCTCACATCTCTGCAAAACTCAATCAAGGTTGCTTAAGCAATCATCAAAAGAAGTTCTATAAACAGAAAAATCATCCATGAAAACCTCAACAATATTTTCACGAAAATCAGAGAATATAGCAGTCATACATCTTCGAAAGGTAGCAGGTGCATTGCATAAACCAAAAGGCATACGTCTATAAGCATAAGTTCCAAAAGGGCAAGTAAAGGTGGTTTTCTCTTGATCAGGTTGTGAAACAGGTATTTGAGAAAACCAGAATATCCATCAAGGAAGCAAAAGTGTGTGTTTAGAAAGTCTTTCTAGAATTTGATCAATAAAAGGCAGAGGTAATGATATTTTCTAGTTGCTTTATTTAATTTTCTAAAATCAATTACCATTCTATAACCAATGACAATTCTCTTTGGAATGAGTTCATTTTTATCATTAGGAACAACAGTAATACCTCCCTTCTTAGGGACACAATGAATGGGGCTTACCCATCTACTATCAGCTATGGGATAAATTATACCTGCTTCAAGAAGCTTTAATATTTCAGTTCTTACCACTTCTTTCATCTTAGGATTCAAACATCGTTGGTGATCAACAATGGGTTTAGCATCAGGTTCCATATTAATCCTGTGCTGACATAGAGTGGGACACATGCCTTTAAGATCATCAAGAGTATACCCAATAGCAGCTTGGTGCTTCTTCAGAATTTTCAATAATATTTCTTCTTCACGTTCTGAAAGGTTAGCACTAATAATAACATGATATATCTTTTTCTCATCAAGATAAGCATATTTCAAAGTGTGTGGCAATTGTTTTAATTCAAACACAAGATCACCCTTAGGTGGAGGAGGACGTCCTAGAGTTTCAATAGGCAAATTGTGTTTGAGCAGAGGTCGTTGTTCAAAGAAATTTTTATCTATTTCATTTCTTTCATGGATATGCATATCGTTTTCAAGGTCTAGCAAATATTGTTCAAGTGGATCAGTGGGAGGCACGGCAATAGAAGCAAGACCAATTATTTCATCCTTACTAGGTAGTTCTTTCTTATGATGTTTTCTACTAAACTTAGAAAAATTGAACTCATGATACGCATCCCCAAAACTAACACCGATAGTTTGTTTCTCACAATCTATTTTAGCATTAGCAATGTTCAAGAAAGGTCTACCAAAAATAATGGGACAGAAGTCATCTTGTGGGGAACCAAGAACTAGAAAATCAATAAGGTATTTTACTTTCCCACACAAGACTTCAACATCTCTAACAATCCCAAGTGGTATGATGGTGTCTCTATTAGCAAGTTTAATAGTAACATCTATGTCTTCTATTTGAACGAGTGTTATATCATCCATAATTTCTTGACATAAGGTAAAAGGAATAGCACTCACGCTAGCACCTAAATCACATAAACCATGATAATAGTGAGCTCCTATTTTGACTGGAACAACAGGCATGCCAACAACAGGTCTATGCTTATCTTTTTCATCGGGTTTGGCAATTCTAGCAGCTTCATCACATAAGTAAATAACATGCAGATCAGTATTTTCTACCAAGAGATCTTTTACCATAGCAACACTATGTTCTACTTTGATGTTATGAAGGTCTAGGTGCTTTGATATTAATTTTGCGAACCACATTTGAAACCTTAGCATGTTCCTTTATCCTAATAGGGAAAGGTGGGGTTTTAATATAAGCAGTGGGAACAACTGGGTCAACATTGTAAATGATAGTTTCTTCTTTAGCTATTACTAGTTCTTTAATTTCTTTTTTTAATAGGTGGATGATATTTAAACCACTTCTCCTTAGGAAGATAAACATGGGTAGCAAATGATTCATAGAAAGAGGATACTATCTCAGAGTCAAGTCAATATTTAGTGCTAAACTTGTGAAAAGCATCGGTATTCATAAAAGATTTAACACAATTAAACTTAAGCTTAATACCCGACTCTTTACCTTCATTGAGTTGCCAATCTTCAGAGTTGCATTTATTTATTTATAAATGATCCCACCTGAATTCAATAGTCTTCTTCATAAGGAACCAATACAGGAAGTATCGAGCATGGATTGATCATCACGAGAAAGCCGAGCATAAAAATTCTGAATGATACTCTTGAGAGCTCATGGTTGGGGCATGAATATAACATTGACTTAAGCCTCCCCCAAGCTAGAGCGATACTTTCTCCTTCACGAGGCCAAAAATTATATATATATATATATATATATATTTCCGATCACGATGAACTAGATGCATATGATGATTTTTTGGTAGAATTCCAATTTCAATCGATTCCAGTTCCAAGATCCAATATCATCGCATAGCCTATACCATGCCAATGCCTTTCCCTTCAAAGATAAAGGGAAAACCTTCTTCTTAGCTTCATCTCCGGGTAAACCTTCAAGCTTAAATAATCCACAAATTTCATCTACATATATCAAGTGCATATCAGGATGTTCAGTTCCATCTCCTGCATAAGGATTAGCTAGCAGTTGTTCTATCATACCCAAAGGAATTTCATAACCAATATTTATAGTAGGTGCAGTAGGTTAAGGGGCAACGAATTGTGGTTCCGATCGAGGTGAAGATACCCCGAACAAACCATCAAAGGATTGTTTTCCATAGTAGCAAGTGACAATAAATTTCAGCACATAGTAATAATTTTCCCTTGCCAATTTCCACTAACTTAGAGTGCTTCACTCCCCGGCAACGGTGCCATAAAAGAGTCTGATGACCCACAAGTATAGGGGATCAATTTTAGTCCTTTCTATAAGTAAGAGTGTCGAACCCAACGAGGAGCAGAAGGAAATGGCAAGTGGTTTTCAGCAAGGTAATTTCTGCAAGCACTGAAATTGTAGGTAACAGATAGTTTGATAGCCAGATAATTTGTAGCGAGCAAGTAATGGTAACGGTAAGTAAAGTGCAGCAAGGTAGCCCAATACTTTTGTGGCAAAGGACAGGCCAAAATGGTTTCTTATAATGGGCAATGCGTTCTTGAGGGTACACGGGAATTTCATCTAGTCACTTTCATCATGTTGATTTGATTCGTGTTCGCTACTTTGATAATTTGATATGTGGGTGGATTGGTGATCAGGTGCTGTTCTTACTTGAACAAACCTCCTACTTATGATTAGCCCCCTCGCAAGCATCCACAACCACGAGAAAATTATTAAGATAAAATGTAACCTCGTGGTGTCGTGGAATTGTCACGGCAGATGTCCTTGAGCTAGGACTTAGTCGTGAAGCCATCGCAACTAGGAAGCTTGAAGGGGTTATGCGGGACAAGGAACACGAGGGTTTATACTGGTTCGGCCCCTTACGGTGAAGGTAAAAGCCTACGTCCAGTTTGGGGTGATATTGATTAGGGTTACGATCGCCAGGAGTTAAACCACTAAGCCCGGCTCTCGATGAGATTGTTGTCGCCCTTAAATCGCTGCCGGGTTGTCCCTTTATATAGGGAGGCTGACGCCCAGCAGCCCTTAGAGTCCCGGCCGGCTAATAAGAGTATCCGGCTCAGACTCTAAACTATACTTTCCTTACGCTAGAAGTTCTACTATAATAATGATTATAACTACGGGCCTTAAGCCATATCCGGGTCTCAGCCCATCTCTGGCCATCGTCTTGAAACTTGGCTCCGGGCTTCTGGCAACAACCGTACGAGTAACCCGGCCCCTCCTGGCGGGTGACTCTAAGGTCTATATCCTCAACATTAGGCCCCAGATTGATTTGAGCCGGCTCATGTCAATCTTCAACTCCTCTGACAGAAAAAATCTCCGGCTTATCATTCATGTGAAAAGCCATAACCCGGAGTGACGTCATCCTCTGGACTCCGGATAGTCCGCCGTGACGTCATTCACCATTAAGTCCGTTTTTACTCCGCCAGATCCGCAACGGATCTTTGCTTTTACTGCCATTCCGAAAATCGAGGCGTCGTGGGGGGGAGATAACCACGCCGTGGTCTCCTTGAATCTCGCGCCCACTTATGACCTCGCCTTATAAATAGGCCAGCCCAACAGGCTCTTCTCACGCTCTCTTCTTCCTCCTCGCGCCGTCGCTCCTCTGCCCGAGCTCTGCCACTGCCGCCGCCGTCGCGCCCTTGATCTTCATCAACCTGGCCGTTGCATCACCCTGACTCGGACCAGATAACGGCGGCGACTTCCGCTCTTCCCCAACTCCGGTGAGTCTCCTCTGCCTTGCTAGAACAGATCTGTGGTAGAGTTCAAACAGTTCATCCGTGTTCTTCGCCATGGTCCGCAGGCTTCAGTAGTTCTTGTAGTTGCCACCCTTGTTTGATCTTGGATATGTGTAGACTTACTGCAGTAGTTGTTTATTACTCATTTCACCTGAAAAACGCACTTCTTTCCACTGCATAAGATCCCCTTCGAGCTCAAGAACTCCCCTGCGTCCGCATTTTAGGTCTAGAAAATTTTCTTTGCTCCGACCATTTTGATCCAAAAAAAGTTACGGTAGTATGCGAAACCTGTTTTACCACACTTAGTAAAAACTGCAACCATTGAATCTTGGCGGCTTACATTTCCGGCTTAAAGAAAATACGCGCCGTAGAACTTTCCGGTTTAAAGAAAACCATGCTCTGTAGAATCCTCCGGCTTAACTGTAGTAAAGCCGTAAATAACCAATTTACTCTGAATCCCCCTACGGCTTAAATAACCCACCGTATCCGAATATATATCATTAGTCCCCTTCATAAGCCGCCATCTTAGTTTGAACGATAGATCTCCGGCTTATAATTAACTCGGACACTTTTCTCTTTATCATAGACCACCAACCTTCACCATGCCTCCCAAGGCTCCCATCACTTGCAACTGGATGAAGTCCAATGTCACCGACGAGACCCTGGCCCATTTCGTTAAGTCCGGATATTTGCCTAAGAAGGAAAGCATGTCCTACCGTGCCCCTGACCAGTCGGAAGAGAGACCATAGCCAAGGGACGGGGAGGTAGTGATCTTCGCAGACCATATGAGCCGGGGCTTCGCACCGCCCGGCTCAAAGTTTTTCAGGGACGTGCTCAACTTCTTTGACTTACGGCCTCAGGATATAGGACCCAACTCCGTATCCAACATCTGCAACTTCCAAGTCTTTTGCGAAGTGTACCTTGGAGAAGAGCCCAGTTTACTGCTTTTCAGAGAGCTGTTCTACTTAAACCGCCAAAACGAGTGTGCCAACGGGCCAAGTTTGGAATTAGGCGGCATCTCCATCCAGCGGCGTAGGGACTGTCTGTTCCCTTACGCAGAGCCGCCAAGCCACCCCAAGGACTGGAATATGACTTGGTTCTACTGCCAAGATACGTCCCCGGCTGACGAGAACCCGCTGCCCGGCTTTCGCCCATCCCGTCTAGAGCCGACTCATCCGCTGTCGGACAAACTGACTACAGCGGAACGCCAACCTCTGCTTCCAACTATCAATAAGATCAAGGCCCTGCTAGGCAATGGTCTGAACGGAATTGATCTGGTCCGGGTCTGGATCTCATGGCGGCTGATCCCATTGAGCCGCCGCCCCGGCTTAATGTGTGAGTACACCGGGCGAAAGGATGACCCGTAGAGGCACAGTCGCAATGATCTTCCAGAAGACGTTGCAGAGGAAGAGACCAAGGCTCTTCTAAACGAGAGCCTGGCAGACTGCGGAAGAACCGGGCTAGCCCCCTTCTGCAAGACCAATCCAGCCCTAGCGGTAAGCCGCTGACTTTAACTTTTATCTTCGCCTGCATATAACCTTCAACTGAACCGTTTTAAGAATCAATCATTGTATCTTTTAGGCTGATGATAAGTTCTGGCGGGTCAAATATGACCATGAAGCGGCCAAGAAGGCCAAAAAGGCGAAGAAAGCCGCCCCTCGCAAGAAGGGAAGCCGACCCACTGCTTCGGAGCTAATGCAATTAAGCGACAGCTCCGAGTCAGAGGTAACCCTTAAACCTTTAAATTCTTGCTATATTTGTTGTTTGTTGCTGTCCGCCTTATCAACACTTTGCTTATTGACAGGATGACACCGGCGCCAGTAACCCGGTGGTTGAAGAGGTAATGTCACTTTCCTCCGACTCGGAGCCTTTGCCACAGCTGAAAGTCCGAAGAGTAACCCGGAAAGTAAGCTTTTCACATCCATTAGCTCATCAAGACCCTCAATTTCTTTTGAAGCAGCAGGTTCACGAAAGCCGGCGTCACACCCGGGCCCGCAAGGACACCGACCTCTCCGCCGGGTTACCCGACGCAACAAGGAAGCATCGCACTGAGGTTTTTTCTCACCTGTACCCTTTTCATCCATTGGCGGGTGTTATCCGTCAGCCGCTCAACTCTTCTGACTCCAATTATCAGGAGACCTCCCCCTCTTCGGGTGACTCCATGCAGTCAAATCTGCCGGCCTTCAAGACTGCGCCCGGGTAACAACAATCTTCTTACATTATCTTTGTCTGTACTTACTCTTTGTGCGCCTAACACTTCTGTCTTTTCAGTGCCCAGGCAAAGCTCACCAAAAGAGCAAAGAAGACCAGGTCAGCCGGAGTGCCAGACTTGCCTGACCCGGAGGCGACGGCTCAAGACCCGCCAGCTGCCTCCGCCCCCGAAGCCACCACTCCAATGGACATGGCGCCTGAGGCTCCTGCCCCGACTACCAAGACAACGACCGAAGCGTCGGTTAACCCGGAGGCCTCCGGCTCAGCCCCACAGGCAGACGACCCGGACGTGGTAATCACCCGGACGGAATTCGTTGAGCCGGGGAGACCGACCGCGTTAGCCAAATGCTCCGCGAAGGGGGAGTTACTGCAGCCCCACCGGGTGAACCTAGACCTCTCCGGCTACACCAACTTGAGCATTGGAGAGCTCCTCTCTGGCTACATCAGCCAAGTCCACAAGAGCCGGGACGCCGAGGTTGCCATGGTCAACCAGATCCAACAAAAATCCGAGGTACCCTTCTGCTGTCTTCTTACTTTACTGCATAGTTACCTTTGCCATGCTAGCCCCCAAGTCGATGACTTATACTTGAATATGTTGTAGACTTAGATTCCGGCTTACTCATCTGAGCCGGCAGTATGTAGATAGATGCGTTCAATATGCATTAGCCCCCAAATGCCAAGTGTCTTTGCTTGGAAAACGCTTGGGACTTATATAATGACTGTCAATTAACCCGGAAATATATGCAGGCTGTTGACAAGAAACTAGAGACGGATCTTGCGGATCTCAAGAGCCGGCTGAAGATGCAGGAGATGGAGACCCGGAAGGCAAACGCCAAGTTTGTATCCAGCATCGCCACTCACGAAAAATTGAAGACCGAGTTTGATGCTGAAAGGAAAGCCTGGGTCGAAGAGAAGGCCGCACTGGTGACCCGGGCGGAACAGGCGGAGAAGGCTCTCGCTGAGAAGACCGCCGAGCTCTCCGGCCTAAAACGCCAGGTTTCCCAAATGGTGGCTGCTATCTTCGGTAAGTCGCCTCACCGGCTTTCATCAAGTCTGTATATGTCATGATTCATCCTTGTCACCGGCTTATCTGATCTTGTTAAACAGGTCCCAGGAGTGCCAACCTCAACCAGAGCGTGGTCACCAAGTTAAAGGCCGTGTATACCCTGGTGGAACAGCTCTACACCGGGTCCCAGCGTGCCTTAGCTGTGGTGGCCCTATCCAACGAGGTGCTGACTCATCTGGCCGAAGTCCTGCGCCGGCTCGCTGTTCTGCCGCAGCGGATCCAGGAGCTACGAGGGGCCTCCGCGAGAGCCGGAGCAATTGCCGCGCTGAGCCGGGCCAAAGCATTCCTGCCGGAGCTAGACCCGGCAGACATTGCCCTGGGTTACCCAAGCCTGAAGGAAGACAGCTCAGCCTTCGACCAGAAGGACTTCGCGGCATGTGTGAAGGTTGTACGCCCGGTGGCCACCCTCATCGGGAACGACACCGACTTAACCAAGTACCAGCCGGGTTATGATGCGGAGAATCAGAGGATTCCAACCCCTCGCTATGAAGCCCTCAATCTGATCCCTCTGGCTCGTCAGCACACCTTCGCCCCGGAGATTGACTCGGCCGGGTTAATTGATGAAGAAGCCCAGTTCGAAGCTCTCAGCGGCATCAACTGGAAATCATCAACCTTCGAGGTCTTGGGATCAGCCGGAGGAGAAGACAGGAATGAGCCGGGGACTTCAACTCAGCGGGCATCATAAGTTAGCTGGCGGCTTATCAAACATTGTTCCATCTTTTAGGCTTGAAGAATGATTGTAATAGAGTGAATGCAACAGTTTATCTCTGCCGTGCCATCGTGCACGTTTTGAACGCGAAAGCCCTTTGAATTTGTCTCTTTGATGTTTCTCCGGGTCATAATCATCCCTTTGTTTTTCTCAACCTCAAAAGATGCCTTTAAGTATCTGCATAGAAAAGGAAAATCACAAGTCTCGAGGCGGTTAACAGCCTGTAAGCATCTTCCGGTTTAAATAACCCGGGTAGTAAGGTTGACACCTTAACTCCGGTTTACTTGCCTTGATGACACCCATGATGTGCAACTAACACTGTAAACCAAAGTTAAGCCGGCAAGTGAAACCCGGCCATGCACACCTCAGAGTAAACTTGTGAAAAAGTAGAAGAACTTAGGGGCTTCCGGTTCGAATACGACCAGAGACCCGGCCCCAAGGGGTTAAGCCAAGATTCAGATACGATCATACAGCCCCCAGTGGGTGTGGCGATGCCAATCAAGAGGGTACCGACAACTATGTTCTCTTTGGTTCGAATACGACCCATGTTTGAACAGGAAGCCCCCAAGTGATTCTTAAAATTGTTTAACGACGCTGATTCGAATACGATCCACGTCGGTTCTCAGAGGGGTTAACCTGTGATTCAAATATGACCAAAGGCAACTTCCCAATGAGCTTGGCACTTTGCCAATCAAGTGGGTATCGACAACTATGTTCTCTTTGGTTCGAATACGACCCATGTTTGAACAGGAAGCCCCCAAGTGACTTTACTGCTTACGGCTAGATTCAAATACGATCATAAGCAGGATCCTCCTTTAAGTCAGCATGTAAAAAACAACACACGCATATTTGGAGGAGAAAAAAGGACAGAGGTCTTGCTTTATTGCTTATCATAATATATACATGGCTGAGATAAATATGTTACACCACGAGAGCCGGTAACTCAAGTGTAGTAAGGCCGAAGCTGAGCTATGTTCCACGGCCGACGGGTCTCTTCCTCAGATTTACGCGAATCTTTATGCTCCCGAATATCAATGAGGTAATAAGACCCGTTGTGCAAGTTCTTGCTGACCACAAAGGGCCCTTCCCAAGGTGGGGATAACTTGTGTGCATCTGATTGATCCTGGATGAGCCGGAGCACAAGGTCGCCTTCCTGGAAGACTCGGGATTTGACCCGGCGGCTATGATAACGGCGCAGGTCTTGTTGGTAAATCACTGAACGGGCTGCTGCCACATCACGCTGTTCGTCCAACAAATCCAGAGCATCTTGACACGCCTGTTCATTATCCGTCTCAACATAAGCCGCCACGCGAGGTGAATCGAGACGGATGTCACTGGGGAGGACTGCTTCTGCTCCATAAACCATGAAGAAAGGCGTGAAGCCTGTAGACCCTTTAGGAGTAGTGTTGATGCTCCATAAGACGGAAGGCAACTCCTCCACCCAACAACCCGGCGTCCGTTGTAAAGGGACCAAAAGCTGGGGCTTGATACCCTTCAGAATTTCCTGGTTAGCTCTCTCAGCCTGACCATTGGATTGAGGATGAGCCACTGAAGAAACATCAAGTAGGATATGCTCTCGTTGACAAAATTCTTCCATGGCGCCTTTGGAGAGATTGGTGCCATTGTCAGTTATAATGCTGTGCGGAAAACCAAAGCGGACAATCACCTTTTTCATAAATTGAACTGCCGTGGCTGCATCACACTTGCTAACTGGCTCAGCTTCCACCCACTTTGTGAATTTGTCAACAGCCACCAAGAGGTGGGTCTTCTTATCCTTGGACCGTTTAAAAGGCCCAACCATATCAAGCCCCCAGACCGCAAAGGGCCAAGTGATTGGGATCATCCTCAACTCCTGAGCCGGCATATGAGCCCGTCGTGAGAACCTTTGGCAACCATCACATTTACTGACCAAGTCCTCTGCATCAGCGTGAGCCGTCAGCCAATAAAAACCATGACGGAAAGCCTTGGCTACAAGAGATTTTGAGCCGGCATGATGACCACAATCCCCTTCATGGATCTCCCGCAAGATCTCTTGGCCTTCCTCAGGGGAGATACAACGTTGAAATGCCCCCGAAACACTGTGATGATGTAACTCGCCATCGATGACGATCATTGACTTAGCCCGCCGGCTTATTTGCCTGGCCAAAGTTTCATCCTCAGGCAACTCTCCCCGGGTTATATAAGCCAGATATGGCATTGTCCAGTCTGGTATGACATGAAGAGCCGCCACCAGTCGTGCCTCCGGGTCAGGGATAGCCAAGTCCTCCTCTGTAGGCAACTTAACCGAGGGGTTATACAGGACATCCAGGAAAGTGTTAGGCGGCACCGGCTTTCGCTGAGAGCCTAGCCGGCTTAAAGCATCAGCCGCCTCGTTCTTCCTGCGATCAATGTGCTCCACTTGGTATCCCTGGAAATGCCCAGCAATGGCATCAACCTCACGGCGATAAGCCGCTATGAGAGGATCCTTAGAATCCCAGGTGCCTGATACTTGTTGAGCCACCAAGTCTGAGTCACCAAAGCACCTTACCCGGCTTAAGCTCATCTCCTTAGCTACCCGAAGACCGTGGAGCAAACCTCGTATTCAGCCGCATTGTTAGTGCAAGGAAACATCAACTGCAGCACATAATGGAACTTCTCACCCTTAGGGGAAGCCAATACAACACCAACCCCCGAGCCCTCCAGCTGTCTGGACCCATCAAATTGAATAGTCCAATAAGTGTTATCCGGCTTTTGCTCAGGCACTTGTGACTCCGTCCAATCATTGATGAAATCCACCAAAGCCTGAGATTTAACAGCAGTGCGTGGCACATATTTGAGGCCATGAGGTCCAAGTTCTATAGCCCACTTAGCAATTCTCCCTGTAGCCTCTCTGTTTTGGATAATATCACCAAGAGGGGCAGAACTGACCACAGTGATGGGATGACCCTGAAAATAATGCTTGAGCTTCCGGCTCGCCATGAACACACCATATACGAGCTTCTGCCAATGCGGGTATCGCTGCTTGGACTCAATGAGCACCTCGCTGACATAATAAACCGGCCGCTGAACCGGATGCTCCTTACCCGCCTCCTTGCGCTCCACCACAATAGCCACGCTGACGGCTCGTGCGTTTGCCGCCACATACAGTAGCAAGGGCTCCTTATCAACCGGAGCAGCAAGGATGGGGGGCTCTGCCAGTTGCTTTTTCAAATCCTCAAAAGCGGTATTAGCTGCATCATTCCAGACAAAGTTATCAGTTTTCTTCATCAACTGATATAAGGGCATAGCCTTCTCACCCAAACGGCTTATAAACCGGCTTAAAGCAGTGATGCGACCCGCCAAACGCTGAACATCGTTTATACACGCCGGCTTAGCTAGGGAGGTGATGGCTTGATCTTCTCCGGGTTAGCCTCAATGCCTCTGTCAGAAACCAAGAAACCCAATAGTTTGCCTGCAGGAACACCAAAAACACACTTGGCCGGGTTAAGCATCATCTTGTAGACCCGGAGATTATCGAAGGTTTCCCTTCAGTCATCTATCAGGGTTTCCTCCTTGATGGATTTAACCACAATATCGTCCACGTAAGCGTGAACATTGCGCCCGATCTGTTTATGAAGACAATTCTGTACACAACGCTGGTAAGTCGCCTGTGCACACTTGAGTCCAAAGGGCATAGACACATAGCAGAAGGCTCCAAAGGGAGTGATGAACGCCGTCTTCTCCTGGTCCTTAATTGCCATCTTAATCTGATGATACCCGGAATAAGCATCCAAGAAACTTAAGCGTGCACAACCTGCCGTAGCATCAATGATTTGATCAATACGGGGGAGAGCAAAAGGATCAGCCGGACACGCCTTGTTCAAATCCGTGTAGTCCACACACATCCGCCAGGTGCCGTTCTTCTTGAGTACGAGCACCGGGTTAGCCAACCATTCTGGGTGAAAAACTTCAACAATAAACCTGGCCGCCAAGAGCCGGTCCACTTCTTCACTAATGGCTTTCCGCCTCTCCTCATTAAACCGTCGAAGGAACTGTCTGACCGGCTTAAATTTTGGATCAACATTGAGAGTATGCTCAGCGAGTTCTCTAGGTACACCTGGCATGTCAGAAGGCTTCCACGCAAAGATGTCCCTATTCTCACGGATGAACTCGATGAGCGCGCTTTCCTATTTTGGATCCAGATTGGCACTGATACTAAACTGCTGAGATGAATCTCCTGGAACAAAATCAACAAGCTTAGTTTCATCAGCCGACTTAAATTTCATCGCCGGCTCAGTCTCCGTAGTCGGCTTCTTTAAAGAGGTCATGTCTGTTGGGTCAACATTGTCTTTGTAAAACTTCAACTCCTCTGTTGCACAAACAGACTCTGCATAAGCTGCATCACCTTCCTCGCACTCGAGAGCCACTTTCCGGCTGCCGTGAACCGTAATGGTCCCATTGTGACCCGGCATCTTGAGCTGTAAGTACACATAACACGGTCGTGCCATGAACTTGGCGTAAGCCGGCCGTCCAAATATAGCATGGTATGGACTTCTTATCTTGACCATCTGAAAGGTCAATTTCTCCACCCTGTAGTTGTTCTCATCACCAAAAGCCACTTCTAATTCGATCTTGCCGACTGGATAAGCCGACTTACCAGGTACCACACCATGGAAGATAGTGTTTGACTGGCTAAGGTTCTTATCAACCAGCCCCATACGGCGAAAAGTCTCATAATAGAGGATGTTGATGCTGCTACCTCCATCCATGAGTACCTTTGTGAACTTATAACCTCCCACCTGAGGAGCTACCACTAAGGCCAAGTGGCCCGGGTTATCCACCCGGGGAGGGTGATCCTCCCTACTCCACACTATAGGCTGGTCAGACCACCGCAAGTAGCGTGGAACCGCCGGCTCAACAGCATTAACAGCCCTCTTGTGAAGCTTCTGATCTCGTTTGCACAAACTGGTGGTGAACACATGATACTGCCCACCGCTTAGCTGCTTTGGGTTGGTCTGATAACCCCCCTGCTGCTGTTGATGACCCTGACTAGACTGTTGATTAAAGCCCCCTTGACCGTTCTGAGGACCGGAATTTGAGCCGCCGCCCGGGCCATGAAAGCCGCCGGCGCCTGAGCCGCTGCCCGGGCCATTGTAGCTCTTAAAGGCCTTCATGATCGCGCAATCCTTCCACAGATGAGTCGCTGGCTTCTCTCTAGAGCCATGCCTTGGACAAGGTTCATTTAGCAGCTGCTCCAGCGTTGGACCTGACCCGCCGCCTCGGGGAGGGGGCCTCCCCTTGCGTCGCTGGTTACTACCTTGGGAGTTGGCGTTGGCTACAAACTCTAGGCTGCCATCGGCCTTACGCTTGCCTCCTCCTTGGTTCCCCGGGTTAAACTGAGGACCCTTGCCGTTGCCATTCTTCTTTCCCTTCCCTACCCTTTCATCATCTGAAGGGGGATCCTTGGTACCATCGGAATCGGCGTACTTGACAAGAGCCGCCATTAGGGTACCCATATCGGTGCAGTCGCGCTTGAGCCACCCGAGCTTCATCTTAAGGGGCACAAAGCGACAGTTCTGTTCCAACATTAAGACTGCAGACCCGGCATCGATCTTATCTGATGAATGTATGATCTCCTTGACCCGGCGAACCCAATGGGTCGTGGATTCACCCTCCTGCTGCTTACAGTTAGTCAAATCCACAATTGACATAGACTGCCTACAGGTATCTTTGAAGTTTTGAATGAACCGGGCTTTCAGCTCAGCCCAAGACCCAATGGAGTTCGGTGGTAGCCCTTTCAACCACGTGCGGGTAGTTCCATCTAACATCATGGTGAAATATTTGGCCATGGCCGCCTCACTGACCTCCAGCAATTCCATAGCCATCTCATAACTCTCAATCCAGGCTGCAGGTTGTAAGTCAGCTGTATAGTTAGGCACCTTCCTAGGGCCCTTGAAGTCCTTAGGTAGACATTCGTTACGGATAGCTGGCACCAAACAAGGGACACCCCCGGTCCTGGTAGGGATACCCACATCAACGGAAGTCATCGGATAAGCCGGGGGGGTCTGGTAAGCCGTCAATTGAGGCACCTGCTCCGCTTCTTGTCGTGCTTGGTCTGCTGCGTAAAGGGCTCCATTATGAGCCGGGCCATGGCCAGGGGGCGGGTCATGGCGTCGGACATTACTTGAGCCGGTTGCTGAGACCACGTGTCGGCTGTAACTCGGGCTCTGGCCTGGACGAGGGGTCGAGTGGATCCTGTCCCGGCTGTAGGAGTACGCCTCTTGCTGTGCCAGTGCCGTCTGCAGGAGTTCCCTGACCCGGCGGGTTTCGATGGCCCCTGGAGAGTTGCCGTCAACGCGGAGAGCCGCCAGTCGTGCTGCTGCAGCCACCATGTTCTCCAGCGGGTTATCATAATGACCCGGGGGTATTGGCACATACTGAGGCGGGGCAGGGGGCACCTGGGGAGGCCCCATCACTCGTGGCTGAATAAGGGGTCCAGACCCGGGCGCAATGACCCCTGGCGGGTTACTAGACCCTGCACCCGGCGTGGGAAGAGATTGCGTGGATCGTAAACCGGTGGGAGTCGAGACTGGGCCTTCTGATGCCTCCTTCTCATGACCTCGTTGGCCGCGTTCTGATCCATCGTGAGCTGGAAGGACTGCGCCTGAATCAGCTGGGCCCGGGCGTCAAGAGCCGCCCGCTCCGCAGCCAGCCTGATCCCTTCCGCTGCAAGATCCTCTTTAGCTTTTATCAAATCCAATTTTAACTGTGCCACCTCCGCGTCATGCTGAGCTTGATTCGCCGGGTCAACTGCGGTGGTTAACAGGGCCGTCATCTTGTCCGTGAGATCCATCAGCACCTGAGCCGGAGAAGGCACCGGGTTTCCCGATCCAGCAGCGGGGTTCCGAACAGGCTGCGCACCAGCCATAAAAACTCCAACCTGACTTGGCAGCTCAAAAGGGTCCGGAATACTGTCGCCGTCGGAACAACCCATGAGCCTACCATCTTGAAGTTGGTACAACGAGTTTGGTTCATCGGTGGCCGACTCGCCGCCAGAGCCGGCGACCGCCTCGTCACCAGTCCCAGATGGATCAGAGGGCCCTCCATGGATGCATCCCACAAAGGTGCGCCTTAAGGCAGGCCGGGCCCGGGCGGGTTGTGCACGCTGAGCTGTTTCGATGAGATCGGCGCAGAGGTCCAGCTCGGGGCCCGGCTCACCAATCTTGCCAATGAAGACATGAATTCCGCCAAAGGGGACCCGGTACCCGTACTCAATTGAGCCGGCGTCGGGGCCCCAGTCCGCATCGCCGATGTAGAGCTTGCCGCGACGACTCTTGGTCATCCGGCCCACAGCGTATCCCTTGATCCCTTCGAAGCTGCCCTTCAAGAACTCAAATCCACCGTGCGCTGGCCGCACGGTGGGCGCCAACTGTCGTGGAATTGTCACGGTAGATGTCCTTGAGCTAGGACTTAGTCGTGAAGCCATCGCAACTAGGAAGCTTGAAGGGGTTATGCGAGACAAGGAACACGAGGGTTTATACTGGTTCGGCCCCTTACGGTGAAGGTAAAAGCCTACGTCCAGTTTGGGGTGATATTGATTAGGGTTACGATCACCAGGAGTTAAACCACTAAGCCCGGCTCTCGATGAGATTGTTGTCACCCTTAAATCGCTGCCGGGTCGTCCCTTTATATAGGGAGGCTGACGCCTAGCATCCCTTAGAGTCCCGGCCGGCTTATAAGAGTATCCGGCTCGGTCTCTAAACTATACTTGCCTTACGCTACAAGTTCTACTATAATAATGATTATAACTACGGGCCTTAAGCCATATCCGGGTCTAAGCCCATCTCTGGCCCATCGTCTTGAAACTTGGCTCCGGGCTTCTGGCAACAACCGTACGAGTAACCCGGCCCCTCCTGGCGGGTGACTCTAAGGTCTATATCCTCAACAATAGCATTATACTTTTGGATCCAAATTAGTCCCCTATGAAGTAGCGCATAAACTAGGGTTTAAGCTTCTGTCACTCTAGTAACCCATCATCTAATAGCTACTCCACAATGCATTCCCTTAGGCCCAAGTATGGTGATGTCCCATGTAGTCGATGTTCACATGACACCACTAAGGGAATCACAACATACATATCATCAAAATATCGAACACATATCAAGTTCACATGATTACTTGCAACAAGATTTCTCCCGTGACCTCAAGAACAAAAGTAACTACTCAAAAATGATAATCATGCTCAAGATCATAGGGGTATTAAATAGCATAATGGATTTGAACATTTAATCTTCCACCAAATAAACCATATAGTAATCAACTACAAGATGTAATCAACACTACTAGTCACCCACATGTACCAATCTGAGGTTCTGGTACAAAGATTGAACACATGAGATGAACTAGGCTTTGAGAGGAGATGGTGCTGTTGAAGATGTTGATGGAGATTTCCCTCCCAAAGATGAGAAGGTTGTTTGTGATGACGATGACGATGACGATGATTTCTCCCTCCAAGGGGAAGTTCCCCCGACGGAATCGCTCCGCCGGAGGGAAAAGTGCTCCTACCCAAGTTTCGCCTGGCACCCCGTCCCGAAAGTCCTCCCCTTATTTTTTCTTTGTAAAAATGACATATATACTAGAAGAGGGGCACCGGAGGTTGGAAGAGGAGGGCACAACCGACCAGGGCGCGCCCAGGTGGGTTGTGCCCACCTGTTGGGCCCCCTCTGGTAGTTATTTGCTCCAATATTCTTCATATATTCCAAAATAATTCTCCGTAAATTTTCAGCTCATTTGGAGATGTGTAGAATAGGTAACTCTGACGTAGCTTTTCCAGGTCCAGAATTCCAGCTCTCGGCATTCTCCCTCTTTATATAAACCTTGCATATTATGAGAGAAAAGGCATTAGAATTACTCCAAAAAGCATTATTATGCATAAAAAGATAGTAAATAATAGTAGGAAAACATGATGCAAAATGGACGTATCATCGCCTCCTCCCACCAGTTTACTCACTCCTGGAGACCAAAGTCCAGAACATTCTGGCCTTCCTTGAAGCTAGGGCCAACGTCCAAGAGTACGCCAACAATGGCGCAAGATGCCGCTGTCGCCGTCGCCGTCGGTCAGTAGCCCGACGACACACAAAGCACAGCAGAAGAGCCACTTCCCATTGCAAGACGCCCCTGCCGCTGCCGCGTTATCTAAATTTGCCATGAAAAATGTTTGGATTTTCATGCTTTAAAATCCGAACGTTTGGGATTTATCATTTCCATTTATTTTAGTTCGATCGTCATGTGAATGTAAAGTCGGAGTCAGACTGAATGAAATCTATGGTTTGATCGATTGAATGTTCTGCTAGAGCCATATCAAATTAAATATGAAACGCCATCAAGCCACATGTATTCCATCTCATCGCAAACATTTCATATTAAATACCACGTCAATTCCATATATTTTTTAGGGAAGTCAATTCCAAATACTTGTAGGGCGGGACCAGTCCCCTTGTTCGACACTAGGCGATACATCTATTTATCCACGCATTTATATTACGGAGTAGTAGATAAATAGTACTAAAACTAGCCTAACTTGTCCGTTAGAGTCACTTTTGTTCCTAAACTTGTCACATGTATAATACTACTAGTACGTGAAACTGGTGCCGTAACTTGTGAACGCGTCCAAATATGGTCAACGGCAACACCACCCGCGCGTTCTTCGTGTTTGCCCGTGCGTCTAAACGTAGAAGGGGAGGAGAGGGAGAGAGAAAGCAGACATGGAACCCACCAGTAAGTGAAGGCGAATAGTACGTGCTAACGAGCCGGTCCCACTAATGTACTAAAATTAATATTAAAACATGTTATCCATTAAATAGGCTGTGGTAATATAAAAACATTATATCAACAAAGGGGGGTAGAAGAAACGTTTCTACTAAGTTTCCTATTGACGTGTGGCTTGAAGGCCTGGTCGCACGTTCGATCCTCGTCCTTTTTTATTTTTTATTTATATATGGGTACAAATTTGTTCCATGACAGGTGGGCCCCTCGGTGAGTAGTTTGTAGAACTTTCATTTCTGGGTCGAAATTTGTTCCATTACACGTGGACTATTGGTGTGTAGTTTGTAGCTTATTAATAATAATTAAAGAGAACAACATAGTTTTTTGCAAAAATACCAGGGTGCGACGTGGAAGGTGAGAAAGGGCGTGCAAGAGAGTGGTGATCGAGCCAGAGGGAAATCAATTGTGGGAGGTGCGGGGGTTGGAACGGTGTTTGGAGTAGTTGTGGGCCGAATGCTACGAAAATATAATCTAAACCCACCGGAATAAATGCCTTCACAAATTAATCCAAGGTTGGAGCCCCCCTCGCAATGTAAATTGTTCCAGCTCTCTGAGGGATGGAGAGGTAGATTCATTGTGTGGAAGATACAGCGTGAGAAAGCGAGGTCAATCAAGACATAGATAGATAGAGAGACAAAGTTGGTGTGGTCCAGCATTCGTTGAAAAGATATATATGCTCTGGAGAAATATTGTCTGATTGAGCTTTTGGGAAGGGTGAGGGTTGTAAGAGAGAGCTTGAGAGATGATCCAGTCATAGACATGT
The DNA here is from genome assembly GCF_018294505.1 of Triticum aestivum. Lineage (NCBI taxonomy): Eukaryota > Viridiplantae > Streptophyta > Magnoliopsida > Poales > Poaceae > Triticum > Triticum aestivum. Next base: position 293,089,740 of record NC_057814.1, on the reverse strand, counting down.
AGATATATTTTGTACATGGGAGGAAGAAGGTCAATCCATACATAGATAAAGGGAGAGAGACTGAGCGAGTGTGGGACGTCATGTGATCGAAAGAGTGAGATGGGTTGGAGAGAGTGACCTAGATAGACAATATGCGTGAGAGAGTATACAATTTGAATATGTCAAATTGGGCCCAAACATGGAGATATATCGTTTGTCTGAGAAAGAGCGGGGTCAATCAATACATACATAGAGAGAGAGAGAGGGAGATTGAGCGAGCGTGGGCTGCCATGAGGTAAAAAGAGTGAGGGCAGCTTGGATGGACTGACCTAGATAGACAATCTGTGTAAGAGAGTATAGAGTGTGTCGATCGAGGCCCGAACAGGAAAATATATCATTTGTGTGCTAGAGAAAGCGAGGTTAATTGAGACTTAGATAAAGAGAGAGATTGGGCGAGTGTGGGCCACCATGCGGAAGAAAGAGTGAGACAGTCTCGAGAGAGTGACCTAGATAGACAATGTGCGTGCATGCGCACGAGAGGGGCGTCTAGATAGGCAATGCATGTATCTAGCGATAGAGAGTGGGAGGGGGAGAGAGATAGAGAGATCGGCATGGAGTGCAATAGCAGGTGTGTGAGAGAGATACATTTGTTAACAGAGTGGAAAAGGGGGGTTGTGTAGTTGAGAGAGTTAGAGATCGAAACATGGAGAGAAAGAATGAACGTGTGTCGGAAACCAATAGCTTTGTAAGGTGGTTTGGAGAGGAAGATTGATCGATACATGAAGTATGTAGTGTGTGTGCTGAGGTGGGGTGGGGCTAAAATCACATTTGAATGTAGATACTACTAGACTTAGTATTGATGTTTCAATTTAGTGTAGATTGTAAGATTCGAATTGAGGACCATGCATATGACTTTCGTAATTATTTCGAATTCGTGCCATGCTAGGTTTGGAAAAGTTGACATCGACTCGATTGTTGTGGTATTTTGTATGTGTGTGATCATATGTTTGAATCCATCCAAAGTTTTCTCACTACCATGGTGTTCATCTTATACATATGAATTTGTATTAAAAAAGTAGCGTGGATACCGTGAAATGCGAAATCCACGTTTGAATTGGAGATTTCTATGTGACAAAGACTCTAATTCAAATAACTCCTCATTAATTAATTTATAGTATCTCGTTTCGAAGGATTAATTATTTGCAAGGAAAACACGGGCATGGTAATACATATAGATTCGTTTGCAAATGAAAGAAGATCTGTTTGCATTCTCAAATGTAGGCGCACCAGGTAGACGAGGGTCGTGTTGTGCTGGTCGCGTGTGTCATACGGCCGATAGCACCCAGTCACCCACCCCCTCCCCCCTCCCCACCCCCCCCAAAAGAACAACAACAACAAAATTTCGCGCTTATATCTGGCGGCCCCAATTCTTGCCCTGCAAAATCTCCCTTCTCCACCATGCCCTTCCGCGCCCAGAGTGCTCAAATCCCTAATTTGCCACCAACCCAAGCAAAGTTCGAATCACCCCTCGTGTCATCTCTTTCCCCACCACTGTGTCGGACGACGAAGACGAAGACGATGGTCGCACTTCACCACCGCACCGGAGCTACCTCATCTACGCCCTCGTCCACCGCACCAGGTGGTCCACCGACAATGTCGGCCACCGCAGCCAATGTGCCTCACAGACACCGACTTCCACCACATCAGGTGCACTTCACCGACACCATCTCCCACCTCACTGAGGCTACTTCACCGAGCACATCGTCGCACCTCCACCCCCTGAGGCCGTTGGGGCTTCATCAACAACCTTGTCCACGGCATCACAGCGCTCTGCTGCCGCTCAAGATCTGCATCAGTGCGCGGCGAGCCAATGCTAGTGCATCACCCTCAACAGCTCTGAAGTGACCCGCACTCTACCTAGGCGAGCAGGCCCAAACGCCGGCCCAAACTAGGTATCCACATATCACTCCCTTGTGCACTGTTCCGACGATGTTTGGATATACTTTTCTGCTCTCTTAGCTTACACGCCTATGCAACTCTGACTTCAACTCTCATTTCTTCATGAGATATCATTTGAAACAAGAAAACCCATTTTTAGCGAGGCATGACGGCGCTACGGGATCTGGTACACATCCTGCATGCCGGTATAACCTTGTAAGTACCTGTCCTCCGGTATAACAGCACGGTCGATTCCTCTCATTTGATCAACCATTCGCCGTGTCAAAAATGCAGAGGGGGATGCAAGGAACACAAGGCCTGCACATCCAAGCAAGTGGTAACATGGACTTGTACATGGAACATCCCAAGCGCAAGCAAAGCTGCAGTGAGCCTGTACAACAAGCTAGCGTAAGTCCCTGCATTTCATTTAATTCGTATTGGCCTGCGTGTATGATTTGTGTGCGGTGGCGGATCCACGAATTCAAGTTACCAGGGGCGAAAATTTAAATTAAAAAATACGAAGGCACTTGCACTCCAGAAATCAAAATAACTTGAGAAATGTGAAGCTACATGCACTTTGAAAACCAGCTAATGATCCAAAGTATTTCTAGATTATAACACACTAAATGATGTAAGCACCAAAAATCATAAAATGCAACATGGTGTACAAGGACTACTAACATGGACTGTACCTGCTTGAATTATTCGTTCTTTGGCCAAAAATATCCAAGTGTAATTGCACCTATAACCAATACGCCAATAGTTTCAAACAACATATTAGAAAATTATTTATGCTATGTTGTCATGGTACGGGGACTTTCTAGTAGATGGCCTCGACGTTTCCTCAAGCCATGAAAATGTACTATAATTTGCTTGTCATCAATTCCTGCAAATCTCTCTCTCTCTCCCAACATAGCAGATCATCATTAGACACTAAATCATTCAATGGAAGCTTGCAAAATGCTTGCATTAGATCCCTCATTAGACACTATATGTTCATCACCAGGAGCATGCAAAATGTTTGCATCAAATCCTTCATTAGAAGTCTGTTCATTAGACAATCCAGGCTCAAGAACAACATGAGCTTGAATGTTTGCACCAGAAACTTGATTAGACCCATCAAGTTTAGTCAGTTCAGTATTGATTGGGGGAGTTATAAAATAAGAAGAAATTGGTTTCATTTTCTTATACATTCCCTCCATACAAGTAGTTTTACAACACCGTTAGGTTTAACTATTGGCTAGAAATTGAACAGTTGAATTAGATATAATCAGGGATGTGATGTACGTTCTCATTGCGCTTGCTGCTCTTGCAAGCTGCGACTGTCCGTTTCCGCAAGCTCGATGCCATGCCCGTGCTGCCGCCGCTCCCTCCCAGGAAGGCTACACCCAGGTTGGATCTTCATCTTCTTGTACTTCCATTCGCTTGAAGCCCGACGACCAGCGTCCAAAGAGGGCACGAGGAAGTGTTGTGTTGGTGTGTCCAGCGGCGACTAGGTTAGGAGCGAACCAGACTGGAGGCTGGAGCGAATGAATTGGGGATTTTTTCTGCTGTCGATCGATATGTGAGGCACTCATTTGGGCCGTGAGCCTGCTATAGGGCCTGCCTTGCACTTACTTTATTGGCCCATCCGAATTGAAACGTTTTTCTTCATTTTTTACATTGCCTGCTTGTGCGCTGGGACGAACAAAACTTAGCCTGGGCCAACCTGGACGACTCAAACTAGGTGCGCACTTTCCAGCCACCCGAGGTGGCCGCCCATACCAGCCCCTGCGGTGGCGTCGCCCCTTTTTGCATGTATGATTGGGGTAGTGAAAAATATTCCAGTGGCGATTTTGATTTACCCATAGAATGGTTTAATTGCTTGTTTCTATGAACTGAGATCGCGAATAATGCGAAGGATGCCAGTCTCGTCATCCTATTATAGATTGCTTAGAACTCAATATGCCAAATGTAATCGCATGAGATATACAGTAAAAGCCAGTGTGATGTGTGTGGCTACAACTAGTCTGAGAACCCGTCCTCATATAACATTCAAGGACGCATCATCTTATCAGATTAACCATTCAACTTACCAATGCAGTGTGGGAAGAAAAAAGTATTAGGACTACATATCTAAGCAATTGATGCCATGGACTCCTTCATCGAACCTTGTAAGCTAAAAAGGAGTTGCAGTGTGCCTGTACAAAGAGCAAGCGTAAGTTCAGTTACCTGCTTCTTGGAATTTTAGTTAGCCACTGATTGCAAAATTGTTCAATTACATCGCTTGGCTTAATTTAGTTTGCTATTGATTACATAATGCCATAGCCTGTTAATCCTCTTATAGACTGCGCCTATCTATGTGTTTGATATTTACTATTAAGAACGAACTTAAATAGCTACTTAAGCATGTAGATAGTTGGTCATATGTACTTCTAAGGTGTAGCAAAATTCATGTGTAATTTATGTTCTGATACCATGGTTGTTTAAATGGTTTGCTGTTATCACTTGTAGCACTAGTAATGTTTTCATGTTCATAGACAGACAATGTTCAGGTTTATATGAGGGACAACGTCTTTTTAACTTATATATATGTGTTGGAATCATTTTTCTTACACCAAAGAAATTTACAGATGTCTGTGTTGCTGGTAAACGGTACCAACTTGTTACTTTAATACGTTGCCAAGAACTTGTTAGTTTTAATAGTTCATGTGTAATTAAATACGTTGCCAAAACTGGTTAGTTTTACTAGTTTGGTGTTAGTTTCTTATGGCTCTTGCAACACATTATTTATGATTGCTAACATTCAAGTTCGCGGGATCCAACTGAAACTCCGTTTGGCACAATAGGTATGTTTTCAAAAACTTCCTTGTTTACTTGGTTTGCTGCTGTAACATGTTGTTGTAATCATCTTACCAACTTCCAGTTTTCAGGATCCAATTGGAAGTCAAATTGCACAATAGGTACATTTTCAAAAATATATTTGTGTAACAGATTTGCTTTGTAACTTGTTTCTCTAATCAAGTTACTGACTACTCAACATTTTAGGATCCAAGAGAAACTCCAATGCCATAACATGTTCCTTTTCCAAAACTTGTTTGTTTAACTGCTTTACTGCTGCAACCGGTTGCTCTAATCACGTTACTGGCTACTCAACTTTTCAGGATCCAAGAGAAAGTCCAATGCCACACCAGGTACCTTTTGCAAAACTTGTTTGTTTAACTGCTTTGCTGCTGCAACCGGTTACAATGATGTTAATAACTACTTTTTAGCATCCAATCAAAACTCTTTAATTCCTTGTTTGTTTAACTGGCTCGCTGTTCTAACTCCCAGTTGAGATGTTTTGTGAACTTCAAATCTTTGGAATCCAATCAGAACTTTAATGGCAAAACAGATTAGCCCAAGATCAAAGAGCGAGGTCCCTATGGTCGTTGTATCATCCCACAGTAGTGGCACCGGCTCAATCGTGCATCATGAATTGCCAACTGCTGATGCTCTAGAGGCTAAACTATTGGTAGAAAGAGATTCGGCTTCTGCACTTAGAGATGAAGTTGACATGTTGAGGAGGAAAATAGCACAATCACAAGCAATACTCAAGACAACCATTAAATATTTTGTGGATTTCAAAACAAAGCAAGCTGAGACTGACCGCATTGTTAAGGTCCTGAAGGAAAAAATGAAATTAAATTCCCACTTGGTAAATCATAGGTGAAATGTTTTTTCCATCATTAAATAACCTTTGTGTTGTTTGTTCATGTAATCGATCAAACCATTTGTTTTAGAGATCATGTAATAATTATTTTTTGTGTTTTGGTTTGTAATTTTTTTAGCACGAGTCTGTATTAATTGATAAGACTCTGAGACATTTCATTTTTATTGCTGTCCCATACCTACAAATATGCCAATCAGGCTGAATGTGCATTCAGCAATAATAGTAGTATAGATAGTCCTTAAGTGGCATGTATCTGAAAGGGCCAAGATGTTGTACTAGCTTTGCTAAAAAAATGATGCTCTTTTAGCAAAAAAAGTACAGCGTCATGGGTTATGTATGTTAGTTGATATTATTGATCCATATACTCTATAAGTGTTTATATGTATGTTAGTTTTGTACATTATTGGTTGATTGACTCGGTATCTTGAATCTTGAGACATCGCTTGTGTACATATCTAAATCGGAGTACACTAGATGCTGCATGTGTCATACATCTTACACTTGAGTTCGACATAAAGTGGTTTCGGATTCACCTTAAACTAGATTCTAGCTTCTCAATTCGAGTATCGGCATTTGTTAATCATATTCATATATGACAGTGGAATACATCTTTGTTGTGATTTTGAAGATATATAAAAAACATACAATGATTTATAAAGATTCGTATAAGAAATGGATTCTAATTTAGTTGCCAGGGTAAACGTGGATGCTTATTGTCCCAAAATTTGAAAGAAGCGGCAAAATATCCACTCCCACGTCGGCTGCCCGAAGCCAGTGTTTGCGAGATGGAAATTACTGTCTGCCCCTTACACAGACAATTTATCGGCCCGATTTCCACTGCACTCAATAGGGGTAAGTTAGTAACTTCAATTAGACGTGACACGACCACCTCTGAGCCCATTCAGACCCGGTGGGCGCCAAACATGGGTGGCAAAACATATTTGATTCAAGCTCGTCCGAAAGACCTCTGTCTCTCCCTCCATTTCCCCATTCATATACGATGGGCGGCAAAACAAACTCGATTCGGCCGAAATCAATGTAGGCAAATATTTTCAACAGGGCAGGTTTGTAACTTCACTCATACGTGACACAACCGCCCTACCTGTCAGCCTCGTTCATACACTATGGGCACCAACCGTGGGCGCCAAAACACCCTCTCCTCGCCCGAAATCGCTCTGGGCAAATATTGGGGAGATGCGAGATTACCGTCCTATCCCCAACCGACGAGACTTCCAAATTTTAAACGGGGGCTGAGTTCGTAACTTTCCCATATTTTAGACAGGTCGTCCCAAAAACATGGTTCCCTATACCTCTTCCTCCATTTTCCCATTCATACACCGTCCATGCTAGAACACCATCCCCACACTAGCCTCCTCCGTCCGCCACCCCATCCATCGCCGCCGTCCTCTACCCCGTCCATCGACGCCATCCTCCACCATGCCGGAGCACTTACCAAGACCGCGTCGTCCATTGCTAGAGATGGACGTTTCTCATCCACGCCGACGGACCAGGAGCCTTGCATCGCGTCCTCTCGGTTTATCGGTGGTGTCGTCCTCCTTGTTGGGGCTGCTCCCACGACCTTCTCGTCCACCTCAACAGGACTTATCCCCCGATGCACCCGTCTACCGTCGCAGATCTGCTTCAATGCCACCAACAGCCATCGCACCCTCGATGCCTACACGGTGCCGCAAGAGAGGTGGTACTACTTCATATCTGCTCAACCTTTTGATCTCAACCAGAAAATAGATCGTAACTTGGTTACTGTACTTTCTTTTCAGCTCTTAGAATTTAGTTCTTAGTTCGAAGTAAACAATGGTTGCTAAATAGCATTTCTATGGCTTGCAGCTTCAAATATGCCATGGCACAGTCATAATAGGGTTTAATTGATCATGCTTAGGGTTTCCCCCCTTTTATGGTCACTATACGATCAACATACGTGCTTCGTGTCATAATAGCACCGCTCCACCCATCAAGCTAAACAAGCTTAGTTGTTCAAATACGAATCTGGTATTATTAAAACAGAGTCGTTTAACTGGTCAGCTAGATGTTCCTAATTTGGTTCCAAAAATGCATGTGCACCATTCGGGTGTGGAACTACAGGGTGCCCACGGTGGGCCGCGGCCTACCCTGGGATTTTGGTTCGGCCCAGACCCCGATTCCCCTTTGTTCTGCTACGCTTCCGATCTCTACTTGCCCCCAGCCACCTGCCTCATCGGCGACTCACCATCCTCGGACGACATGACTCTAGGAGGAGACACCGAACTAACAGGAGGTCAGGAGCCGCTTGCCCAATAGCGTCACCGCTGCCCAGGCGCGCTGCTGTGCCTACCTTCCTAGTCCGTTCAGGGCTCAGGCGTGCAGCAGCCACTAAGCCAACCCGATTTCTCCTGAGATACATCCTCAACACTCAGCAACCACTCCTCATCACCCATTTTCTAATTGATTCATTACTCATTAGGTAGGACAGTCATTAGGGTTTGTTGTGTACTGAGTGCTACCTACACTTAATGGTTCAGATATTTCAGTAATCTTTAGTACCTGTAAAGTTCACAGGGTTTCAAAATTCCGGCCCTAGGAACAGACACTAGTCATGTTGGATTGTTGGTCATAGTGACATTGACCCAGATTACTACTACAGGCCAGGTTTGCTGACAATTTTACTTGTATTTTTTACTCATTCGATATGATATCCAATTATTCACGTCAATTAGTTGCAAACAATAAGTGCTAGACCAACTTCTTGATTCAAATTTTGGACGGTCTCTTATTGCAGTTACAATTCTGTACACTTGTCCTAGTAAGCTCACAAGTAATGATTGATTCACTACCTCTATGCGTGCCTTGTCATGTTTGTTGTCAATATTCTTTTAGGGTGGACCACCCTGTTTCAAAATACTGGAACCGCAGACATGAGTGAATAGTATTTCTTTGTGTGATCTCTTCCAGCATGTGTGGGCAACGAACACTGCATCCTATAGAAAGAAAGTCTCATATCCACCTTTTACATAGACAACAATCTTTTCCATGGAATACAATCTACCTACTTGCTTTGTGTCGCACTACCAGCACTCCACCCTTGAAGCTAAACATTATGCCACTCATAATTCCTTAGTTTATTAGTTCAAATACGAATTTGATATGATTCTAATGTTCCTACTTCAGTTTCGAAATGTGTGTCCGTCTGTTATAGAGACATAAGAGTTTTTGTTTTTGTCTATGGTCTGGTCAGCACGGTTGGGGGATGAACTTTGTATACGCATGGGTTTGTAGGGAGACACTCTTCGAGTTGAATCCGCAATGCATTCCATGGATAATCTGACTACTTTTTATGTTTTCATGAATCTTAGATACTGAACAACATCACAATGGTTATGAGCTTGCGTGCAGGAAAAGAATAAAGCGGAACAATGCCATGGCTGTCAAACTTGGCATTAAGGGATTGAAATCAAGTCTGGATGCAATGCAAACGCTCTCCACCAACAGATTCATGCTCAGAATATGATCCTAACAATGATTCTAAGCTAGAGGGAGACCTAAGTCAATGTAGCTCCCTAGTGTAGGAGTCAAGGGCATATGCCCTATCTTATTCACCCATCAAGGTGCTTGCTCTAACTTTCCAAGGTTATATTGGTTGCGCATATCTTGCAACTGATGCTTTGCATTGCTTCTACTTTGTTGCACTGCCATTAGCTTATTTTACACATCGTGTATATGAATACGCCCTGCCTATCCATTTTCAGTACATATTCCATATGTCATCATACCATATTTATCCATTCAAATGTTGTTCTTGTGTATCAGACATTCAAAAGGAAGAGGGCAATTGCTGATCGAGGAGGAGCACGGACAAAGTATTTGGAAAAGGTAATGACACCTGATAAATCAAATAGCCCATTAGGTGTAGTTGCAATATCACCAGACCCAGAAAACACGACCACAACTCTAGCAGTCTCTAGCCCTACTACACTGGCCATCTCTGATGCCCCAACTCAGCAGGCCCCAACTACAGCAAACAGTATGATGATGCTAGTTGACATACCACCAGCTCTACGACGCAAAACCCCATTCCAGCAAAGAGTACACCAAATCCAGTTGCCAAATCCCTTTTCGAATGAGAGAGAGCCCCAATTGTAGCAAATAGGACCCTTATTCCACTTCTTCCCAGTTTAGAAGACGAAGCTTATATTGTTGTCAGGAACTTTGTGTGCATCTTTCCTTCATGGAAAGATTATACCACAAACAAAGAACAATTTCCAATCTTCTTCCGCAACTTACGCGTAAGTAATGTACTAATGTTATCCATGGTAATTACTGCATATGTTTATGCTAACAGAAGATACAAGATTTCATTCTTTCAAATAGGCGAGGACCAAACTAGATAGTCAAGACGAGCAAGTGCACTTCAATGGCAAGCATCTAAACAAAATTTCTATAAAGTCTCTGGTGCTACATTTATTTGACACTGACTGGAATAATCTTATTACATGTTGGTCTCATCTGCAGCGTAAGGTACTGTCTATGATATCACATCACAATTTGAACTACATTTTTGCATGTGCCTTAACGTCTCACTTGTACGAAAACTGTTTGCTGAAGAACATTCATTCTCAAGGGACCGCACTATCTCGCAACTATACTACACACTACATTGCTCTTGTGAGTACATCTTGCCCTGTATGACCATACTTACTTTCATAGCTGGTTGATTATGTAGCATCACTGCACATGTTAGCCTTGTTATCCTCCATTTGGTGGACATTATAAGATCCGTATCGACTCTTACATAAATTTAGAATCAACCCAATGCTTTTGAAGAGGTTTAGCTCTACTGTCCTCTTGTAAGGACTGAACTCATCTACCACTGTACTTACATTAACAGCTACTCCCTCCATCCCATAATATAAGAGTGTTTTGTATAGTACACCACTGTACAAAACCCTCTTATATTATGGGAAGGAGGGGTTGGTTCATTGTGTAGCATTCTGCATCTTATCACCCTCGCCCACCATTACTAAAAAATATCAGATCTATATTTAATCTTACCAAAAAGTTGAATACACAGACAATGCCAGTGCAGAAGTGTAGCCCATTGCTCTTTTCAGTACATTTTGTCCTGTAACGCTTGTACTTATAGGGATTGGTAGTTGATTATGTAGCATCAATCTGCATCTTATCTTCATTATCCTCTATCCCTTCCAGTATTATCATATCTATAATTACTCTCTACAAAATGTAGAGTAGAGGCAATGCTTATGAAGAATATTCTGTGCTGAAATTCTTGAGTTATCCTTCCCTTGACATGGAGAAGGGCATTATAAAGCCGATGTTAACTGTTAATGTAAGCCAGTCCTTCTAAAGCCTTTATCCTCAACTGCTGTTTAATTTGCTCATACTCCCTATCGTCAACCATTGTTTAGTTTGTTGTTTCTATCAAAATGCATGTTCGCAACAATTGTAAGTTCCATGTTTTAGTTGTAAAATCAAATTCCTTATTCATACCATGCACATTACTCAATACTCCCTATATGTATCCTTGTTTTTGTGGATCTATAATCCAGTGTAGTTTGTTGTTTCTATCAAAATACATGTTCGCAACAATTGTAAGTTCCAAGTAATAGTTGTAAAACCAAATTCCTTATTCATACCATGCACATTACTCAATACTCCCTATATGTATGCTTGTTTTTGTGGATCTATAATCCAGTGTGTGGTGAAGCAGCCCACATTTGCACCTTGTCCTCTCCTGTTTTATCTTACTGATGTGGCTGACAATATGAACAACATGCCATGTACATTAACCCAAATAGATACAATGATTGTCTTTGCCCTTCATCTATGCTTGTTTTGTTGACATGGTAATCCAGTAGTGTGGTGAAGCTCCCCGCATTATAAACAATGCCAAATTATGCTATTGATATTTTGAATTGACTCTTTATTTTCTAATTTGAAATTGGATGGAATTGACATCACAGTTACCATCTTGGTTTATACACGTGTAAAATCTGTCATCTCTCTGCTTGTTTCAGGGTGATATGCGTGATGGCATGCACAAGTCTGCTGAAGGCTATGAAACAAACCCAACATATATATAGCGAGACAACCCCAAAGTCATGTCTTGATGCAATGTTCAAGTTAGTTGAGACTAGCAGTCAGACAAGCTCACATAATTCGCTGTCTGAATCAGCTCGACTTCTTTAGTCCCAAGTTCAAGAAGAAAGGCATTCTGCAACTCGACTTCGACATGAAGTCATATCTCTAACGAAGATCGCGGAGAACACCAATGAGAACCTCATTACTAAATAGCTACACCTGGAAGCTATGACCGACATGCTAGGCCGGTCTCACAGCCTTACTGAGCAGCTTGCGTAGCAGCTCCCGCGCAAGGCTAACCTTTCTTGAACTGTCTTGGAAGTGGTCTTGTTTCAGTATTATTTTGTTACGCTGCAGTGGCGCCCAGTTTTGTATTCTGCTTCTTTGTTGCACTTTATGATCACTTGTGGCGAACTTCCATGCCCAGTGGATGTAATAAACCATAAATCCTTTATTGTATAGTGTAGGTTTATTCTAAGTTACTATGTCGTAATTTCTTTATTGTATAGAGTAGGTTTGTTCTTAATTCCTACTAGTTACCATATATGCCATCGCACTTTGCACCAGGCCCACAACTTACACGGGCCTACATTCGACCCAAAGTTTAGTTGGGCCTTTAGTGAACCCAGTGCTTAGTTGGGCCCATGTAGCTTCGGGCCATTAACAGGCTGAATATTCTGGTGGCCTGTTACGGCCTAGAAGACACCATGGGCCTTTACCAAGCCGAAATGCATGTTGGGCCTCAATTTTCAATAGTTGTCCACGGGCCTTTAGTAGGCCAAAAGGTAGACTGGGCCATTATTGGCGCAGTTATATGACGGGCCATTACCAGGCCGAAACATATCTCGAGCCTTAGTTGGCCCACTGATATCATGGGCCTTTAAGAGGCTGAAAGCTTAGTAGAGGCATCAACAGGCCGAACTTTACGACAGGCCTTTAACAGGCCCAAAGTCACGTTGGGCTGAACTATTGCCACCTTGATCACGGGCCGTTAGTGGGTTGGATGTCGCATTGTACCATATATGGCCCATGGGCAGCATGGGCCATTCCCAGGCGAAAAGACACACCCGCTAAAATGGGCCCATGTCTACATCGGGCCTCTAACAGGCCAAAATGTCACTGGGCTATAATTGGGCCCAAATACTCAGCGAATAATTAACAGGCCAGCTGGCTTTGGGCCATAAATGGGCCATGTTTAAGAAGGCCGTTAGTGGGCTGGCCCACTAGTACCTGAGTAAATACTACGGACCTTTGATTGGGCTGGCCTTTTTAACCTATATGGTCCTCTGTTGGGCCCTGACACATGTCGACATATCATAGGCACGTCTCCTCCATGGGATGGATGACATCTGGCCCACCGAGGAGCCGACACATGTTTCCTCCGGCCAATGATGATTTTACACGCGGAAAATCCCCATTGGTCCAGGCTGTTAACGGGTTATCGGATCCAAACCAGAACCCGATAGCTTAACGACGACCCGTTACGGTGGATGCCACGTGTCGGTTACCCTTGATGAAAGCACTTCCATGACGCGCCATTTATTATCATGGAAGTGGACACTTCTGTGATGATAATTTTGGTACGACAACACAGGTATGACTATCTTGATTCTGTCATAAAATCATCATGGATGTACATGCATTACAGAAAATGTGACCTAATGTGACAAACACGTATCATCATGGAAGTGGTTTTTTTGTAGTGTGGGTTCGACCTTGCAGTGGGGACTGAACCTGCCGATAGCAAGGTGTCTAACCGGCCCAAGGTGTGTGGCGAGGACGTGGGACAATGCGTCCAGGCTTTGTCACTCCCTGTTGTAGAACTCATGGTCGACGATGAGGTCTAGGGGGTGGAGTGCCAGAGGGGGTGCCACCGCCGTGAGAGGACAGTGGTCCGCACGGCAGATTTGATGGGGAGGTGGGATATGATGCTTACCAAAATCTCGTCGGGGAGGCTGCTGATGAAGTCCACGTTTGCCGGAGGCTCTTGCAGTTCTGGCTCGACCCGCCCCTGCTTGTTGGCCGGTTCGTCCTCCATATCGCAGCAGGCGGCGACCCTTGGAGGCGGTGCTTGTAGATGAGAATGGAGGACTGTTCTACGTACCTTCCCGAGGCGGTCAAAACAAAAGTCCAAAACCAGCAATAAATTGCAGTGCTCGCGGCTTGCTTCCCTGTATGGTGAGCATGCGCGGCGGAGTGCTCGCAGTCATCCCGTCTAATCAAACAGCTGCCTGCGGTAGTAAATGGTCAGTTCAATATAATAGCCCCAAAATTGGGTTGCCAATTTTTATGTTGTTATTCCTTCCTGGCAATCATTTTCAAAATCTTTCTCCTGAGTTTGATGGATCACTCTGAGAATTCTAGTCATTTCCAACCTTTCAAAACCTTGCTCATGTCTTTGTCAGTGGGCGAGACCTCTTTTGCACCATCTCAAATCCTCTCAAACCCTAATTCCAAAATTTTGGAATTTGAATGTGGTCTCTGTGATTACATAGGAGTCATCATTTTCCTTAATCTGTTGATCGTCCCATCTGTTCCCAGAGACCCTTCTACCTTTCTGAACCCTGGATATGCAAAAATATTGCTAAGTACTATGCAATATTTTTTAATTGAGATTTATTCCTTTCTTGCCTTTCTAAGGAATAAAATCCAAAGGCATAGCTAGCCATCTCCTAAATTCATGAGAATTGGTGGAGTTGATATTTATGCCTAATCCAAGCTCTGGCAAATATATGGCCATAATTAAATAAGGAAAGTTGCCTTTTCTTATTTTATGCCAATATTCCAATCCTGCCATTTTATAAAGGAACTACTATTTTTATAGCAGAGAAAATTCCCACATAAGTTGTGGATCTTGTCCTTGCTATATAATCACTAGTTCTATCCTTATCTCATGTTCCACAGATCAAAAATTGGGCACATGATCCAATGCAAGTTTCTGCCTTCTCTGAAATTTTGCAAAGGAAGTGCTTTATTCCTAATTCCAATTGAGCTGAAATTTGGCAAGGTGATTAACATGGATAAATCACCCATGAATACAAAAGATCATCTCAATCCCTTCATCTTAGCTCCCTATGCAATTTTTCAAAGTTTCTGACCAGGTTGCAACTTTGTGAAGGAAGTACCTTCATAGAGTTTCCAAACGGGATGAAAATTTTCCATCTTCTCAAGTATCTCAGATCATTAGCCTCCACCTAAATTTAGTTCATTTAAGTGAACTATGTCAGCACAGGAGCAATTCTTGTTTTCTACCCAAATTTTCAGTTTGTGAAGTAAGTATATTTTATCTTGCTCCATTATGTCTGAAAATATTCCTAAGCCTTCTCCTATCAATATAACCCACCTACACAAGATTTTGGCTCATTTCATGTAGCCAATGTTTTCCTAGATTTTCCCAAGTTTCTGGACAGATGTGATGCTTGTGAAACAAGTACCAATTTGGCAAGTCCATTTGGTATGATCTTTTTGCAGCATCTACATATGACCAAATAATCAGGATTTACCAAGTGGCAGCCCTATCCCATGCTCCTCGTGAGTGATCTTTCATCATTTGTTTCCTGGACTAATTTTAGCAGTTGCAAAGCAACTATGCTAAATCCATGCCCAAATCCCCTCCAACTTCCCAGGACCGTAGTCCTTGCTAGCTAAAACCTCCCAGACATCAAGTTTAGTCCTTAACCTCACTAGATTGATCACCAAGATGCGGTAAAATTTGCTACAACAAACTTGTGGAGCTTGTTTCCCTCTGCTCACTACACCTCTGGCCGTGCCATCAACTCATATTTAATGAGCCTTGGAAGGACTCCTCTGCTGACAAGGTTTGGCACTAAGTAGGAGGCCAGAATATGCAGTGTCCATGGTGATCATGAGTGATGCCGGCCAAAATGGTGGTCTGTGCACTTTTGGCCTCGGCAGAGCAGCTCCGGCTGGCTCTGGCTCGTCTTAGCTTGTCCTATAGCTCAGACTCGGCGTCAATTTCCCCCTGGAGCTCATTCCCCCTTCTTTTGCTACCTCGTTGAGCCGTCGCCGTCGTCGAACAGTGAGCGCCCGTGTGCGCCATCGTCTTCCTTCTCTGTCTTCTTCTCCCCTGAGCCCCCTTAGCGTTGCGCAACCCCGTGAGCTCGTCCAGATCCCCCTCATCGCCTTGCCGCCCCTCCCCGTGACCTTTTGCCACACCTTCCAACACCGTGCCCATCGCCGGCGCATGGACGCATTGCCTGCCGCGTGCCACCTCGCCCCCTCCCTCTAGAGCTCTCCCCCGCGGCTATAAGTAGCGCCCCGAGCTTCCTCGCAGTCCACAACCCCCTCCCCGAGCCTCTCCCCAAGCCCGGAGCCCCTCCCTGACCCCCACCATCACCCTGGCCGCCGCCTCGGGCTCTGCTTGATTTTGGCGATGTCGCGCCCCTCTCGCCGTTCCACCTCCACTTCTGCATTCCCCAGGGTCCGGCAAACCTCTCCGTGGCCTCGGCCCCTCCATTCCCCCACCGGAGCACCCAGTCCGCCGGTGACCGGAGCCTCTCTCCACCACGGGACCTACTGCTTCCCCCCTAGTGCGTCTCGGCCGCGGCACCCACCACCACAGGATGCGCCTCTCGCTCCTGAACTCGTGGGTAGGTCGCCCGTCGTCTGCGGTGGCCGGAGTTGTCGACGATCGCCGTCGAGGCGAGTCCCTCCCTCGGCTCGGTGCGCGCCTGAGCGCGAGGTTGAAGACGCCAGGCCAGGCGGGCCCATCCCCCTGCGACCCCACCAGTCAGGGACCGAAGGGCCTGGCCCAGCACCACGTCGGATAAGTGGCGGCGCCCCCGCCACGAAACCGTTTCCCCGCACTAAAGGCGTATTCCCAGTGAGTTCGTTTCCCACTTTAGAAAGCGCATTCCAGTGCTTTGTTAGAGGAAAATATGTTTTCACTTCTCTGAAGGCGTATTCTCAGAAAGGCGCTTTCTCTTTTTCAGCTCAGCCGGCCGAAATGCTTAAATTGTGAACGTTCACTGTTTAAGCCTCTTTTCTGCCTAAAAAGTGAACGGCCGTAACTTTTCAACCATGACTCCGATTGAGGTGATTCCAGTGCTGACATTCTCTATTCATCGAGATCTTTCTGTTGGTATCATTTTCATTATGTTTTCACATAGTGAAAATGACCACTTTCCCCTTGCCCGTAAACAGCCCCCTCCGAGAGAGAACTGTTTCTGGCAACTCTTTCCGCGATCGTTTCACACTTCTTCCCAAGTATTTGTCGACCCCCAGGCAAGCCAACCTCTTATCATGAGCCCCGAACTTGCATGTTGACTTTGCTGGTACCTCGTGTGTGTGTTTAGTTGCAGTAGTCCTCGTCTGTTTCGTCTGCCATGATTTCAATTGTGCTTTATGTTAGTACTTCTTGCCACGTCATGCTTGCCTTTCATGATAGCACTTGCCATGCTATAGTGTTCTTAATATCATACTTGTGTTTGGTTAGTTTCATGCCAGTAGTATTGATGCTATGATGATTTTGGTTACACCATCAATAAGCTAGTACCCGGTATTGTCATGTTTCATATGCTATACCTGTTCACTTGAAAAAGCTCGATATTTGTTAATGCATTTGTTTGCTGCATGTTCATTGTTGCATCCTTGTTAAATATGCTCATAATATTGAGGATAGCATGACTTAATAATACACCTCCTCCGTCATCGATGGGATCGATTCATAGTGCCACCAAATCGAGCTTTCTCTAGTGCAACCACATTTACCTTTATGGGAGATCCTAGCTGGGTCTATTATCATGCCTCTCGCCGGTGCCTCGAGCGAGGGAAGGTTATGGGTGTGCGCTACCCTGATCAGGTAGGCGGACATAAGCCTTGTGTGGCCAGGTTTGTTTTTGAGCTCATGTCCTCGTTTGGGACCGTTTTTGTTTTGCCACGACGGTGGCCGTTGGTGCCTTTGGTAGGCACGGGGCCACCCAGGACTGAACCCAAAAGGGGTGTTGGTCGGAGTGGTCGGGAGAGTGTCATTCTAGTAGATCAGTTTTGTCGGAACGCCGTTGGTCCACCCGAATGGGAGTGCGAGGCCATGGGTTCCATGGTGTGGGTACAGTGCGCTCCCTCTGCAGAGTGTGTGTGTTAAATCTATCGATAGCCGCGTCCTCGGTCATGGGCATAGTTCGTAGTAGGTCACACTATCGGGTCTTGGTCGAAATGGAGGATAAACCTGTTAATAACTAATGTGATAACTAAGATGTGATAAATCATGTGGTGACTTGGATTATGAGATAATCGCGGGAAGTCATGATGATGTGTTGATAGGAGTCACGAGACGCGGTCTCGGTAAGTCATGAGGGTGCTCCGAGGAGCCGTTGCAGAGTAAGTGATTGTTGCATAAGGTTAATACAACATGTCTTCACGGGAGGTAACTGGTAATTTGTTTTCAGCATAGTTTCTTGATGCCATGCCATGTTTTGACATGCTATGTTTTTGTTGTTGCTATGTTATAAGTAAGTTCGAAAATGTCCTGTTATTGCCATACTAATAGATGCTATGATGATGTTCATGCTTAGTTTGATTTATGAGTCTAGTGAATATCATGCCATGCTTAGAAGTGGTGTTGAAGTAGACTGTTGCATATGCTTGGTTCTTGCTTTGTCATCTGCTTGTTTGGATGCTATATATTTGGTTGTCTTGCAAGTACATTCAATGTACTGACCTGGCGTGTCATGCCAGTTTTGTAGGTCGTGCCGGAAATGTTCTCTGGTTTCGTCGTGCTAGGCCGTAATCTTGCCAGTCCTGTGAGTTGTGGAGCTCAGCCAGAGTTGTTATGCTGCCAAACCAAGACTTCCACCACCGTGTAAATAGACTTCCGCTACCATTTAAATAGCCTTAGGGCTATGCCAGATAATTGTATTCATCAATGATGTAATCATATACACATGTATTTGATGAATATTATTGTACCTGGAATGTTGTATCATGGACCTGTCGTGCGTCAGGTGTTATCCTGGGCTGACGTGCGAAGGCCCCCTGCTCCATGCGGATCGGGTGCCACATTGAACACCCACGGTTGGACTAATACGGCCGTTTGCGATAATAACATGGTGGCTTTTGGTTAAAAATGCCTAGGAAAATCAATGTATAAAAAGACGAAACGAACCCTGAATAATTTCATATTTTTAGCACAGTTGCATGTTGCCTTTGTTAAATAAATCAAGGTGGAAGAGACAACGTATGTCATTTCGCACACAGATCAGGTGACCAAGTTCCCTCTCGGAACCATGAGGCTTCTTGATAGAAGCTACGGTTTGTATGAAAGAAAATATGGGTCAAAGCTGAGTTGAAAAGGGCAGCAATATCTAATTCTAGCTTACAAAAGATACAAAAGCACGATGATTAATTGTTCATCAGGTTTACACAAAATTCAGGTTGAACAGGACAGTAACATCTAACTCAACCAAAGTTTTTGGCAGTCACAATCAAATGGATCGGTTTGATCCATAAAATCAAGATCCTGGGCTAGAAAATCTACTGGTGAATGAAGACAAGTTGTTGTAAATATAGGCCGAGCACGTTCAGAAGCCCTTTTGTCCACCTGAAACTTCTTTTTATGTTGTTCAACGTGTCCATCCGTGAGAAAGTTTTTGTTAAAACGTTAATACTCACGGACAATAGTACCCTCGCGTGCAACAGGAAGAATGTGACAAAGCTAGTGTTTGCATGGTTGGATGCATATCCTTCCAGTGTTATTGTCCTCAAACGAATGTCATGAGAACTAAGAAAATCCAGGCGCTTCTTATGCCACTTATTGGTTATACCTTTTTGTCCATGTGCTTTTGCCTAAATAGACATGAAGACAGAAAATGGTTAATGTCTAAAAAAAGAGTATGTCGCAAGAGCAACAGCTGAATGGTTAATTCTAGTAAATTATATATGGGCGTTCAATGTGCTTGAAATCATCACCTGTATATACAAATTCTCTAGACATGGAAAGCATCGCAGCAAGCCGATAATCATGTTCACATCAAAACACGACATACTGATATGTAAGTTCTTGACAGAATCCAGCACCATTGATAGGGTATCCATGGACAAACTCTTCATTGAGCATAGAACATAATATTAGTACCAAAAGTGTACTCGAAGATGATATAAAACTTATGCACACAAATGAAAAATGCAGCTTATGATTACAAAAGTGTTGATGATATAAAACTTATGCGCACAAATGAAAAATGCAGCTTATGATTACAAGAGTGTTGATGATAATATACAGTACCTGAATAAGTGCGGAGCGAACCACCATCTTGTAACCTTCAAGCGGATCAGGAATTACACCCAAGATCTCCAGCTTAGGCACAGAGACCACAATTATTTGCAATGGTGCACATCAATAATCAACGAGCAACCTTTGGAGTGCAGGGGCATCTTTGATGATGAGCTCCTCTCCTTTAAAGAAAATTCCAATGCTTACAAGGTGAGGCGGCTTTATTTGGAGACAACGGATACGGATTTCTTTTCCAAAAACAAGCAGCAAGCGCGCCAGGGCAGGGCAGCAGGAGTGGATGCTGCTGCGAAGTGAGGCTTCCAACAGATCGACCACCACAAGCGCGAGTTTTTTTAGCAGTGGGAGTCGAAGCATTTGTACCAGCTTGTCTACAAGACGGCATCGGGCCAAGGTGGCGGTGTGGAGAGAGGAGGAAAACCATGAGATGGACATCGGTGGTGAGGGCACAGCTACAATGCTTGCTGGGAAGCTATTTGCATAGTAATGGTAGAACTCAAGATGCTAGAGTTTTTTGAATTGACGGGATGTCAGCCATGCGTCTACCGTGCAGGGTATGTGCAGTAGGCAGCATGCCAGGATGCATAGGCGTTGAACGGAGCCCTGATGGGAGGAGATGATGGCTCCATGGAGTTCAAAATCATGAATGACAGATAGCCGGCGACAGTCGAGATTAAGAGGCGCGGCACGCCATAGAGTGTGCCACCGAGATTCAAGGACTTGTGTGCGGCAGCCATCCTTGGTGGGGAGAAGGAAGATGATCTCCACAAGGATGGCGTCCGGGAGATCGCTGATGCGGTCCGCCGGATATTCTACGGGTTCCTCGGATCCAGGGGCGTGGTCGCTTCTGCCCGCGCTGCCGAATGCAGGATCTACAGTCGGCGGCGCCGCAGGCTGGAGCCTCATTTGTGTATATAGCAATATGAAAAAAGGCAAAACATACATATAGGTCAAAATCAATTCTCAAGATCTAGAAGAAATAAAAGGCACGAACATATATGTAGAACATTCAAAATCAATTTTCAAGATCTGACTATGAATTATTAGCACGCACGCTAACCCTAGTCGGATTATTAGCAAAAAAATCATTTGTACAGAACAAACAATTAATCACTAACCATAGATACCATTCAAACAATCAATACACTACACGGATCTAAAGAATCTTACTCTAATTTCTTGGACTGGGTGAACATAACCAAGGATTTCTATTCCCGACAAAAGAGGGGGGAACTAACCAGTTTTTTGTCGGAGTCGGAATCATTGCCGGAGTAGTTGCGGACCTCCGGCTCCGGCTGGAGAGGCACAACGACGGCGACGAAGTCAAGGTCGCGTTGCTGCCCACGCGAGACCTAATCAGCGGCAATAGCAACCTCCGTTCCCAGCTTCAAGTGTTGCGCGGGTGCTTCACCAGCCCTGGCATCGCCACTCCTCCGATGGTGCACTTTGGCAAAATCCTAATACACTCCATGTGGCGGTCACAACTGTGGATGGGGGTTGCAGCCGCCTATTATGACCAGCGGATTGGGCACGCCATTAATATGGAGCAGTGGGAGCAAGGTGGGCGGTGGTCTAAGGGCTGGTTCGCCTCCCCGTGAGCCTGCGCCGCGGACTGCTGGCATGCCTACCGTCATTTCACACAGCTACTAGTATGCCCCACGGTGACTGCATAGCGAACACACGCATGCCTCGGCCTCCCGGTCTGCCTACCCAGCGGACTGTTAGCATGCGTCTCGTCAACTCATGCATGCTCTGTAACATCCCAAATTTTCAATTTGGAATGTTATACATAGGTCATTCATGCATATCATATTTTATTGCATTTCATTTTGCAATCCTCGAAATTCTAAGCAACTCAAGGACCCTCGGAGAGAGTTGGGGATTTCACGTTTCTCATATTTGACTTTTATCAAATATTGAAACAAGGATCACTTTGTTTTAATTTATTTCTCTCCAAAAATATTTCATATTAAAATATCTGAGAGGAGATAGCATGACTACACCCAAAATAAATGAAATATTGGAGGAAATATATTAAAATCAAATATTTGATTTTATTCAGATTTTATTGCAATTTTATTTGAATTAGGGAAATATGCGTTTCTCAAAATTGCGTTTTAGGCCCAAATAAATGTTCACCTTGTCCCGCATATGTTTAGAGGACAGGGAAAATTTATTTCAGGATTTTTGGAGTCCGTTTAGTATTATTTTTCTTTCTTTTTCTGCGCGTCGGAATTATTTTTAAAAAAGGGGGTAACCGACCTACGGGCTGTATCCGGCCCGGACTCCCCAGGTCAGGCCGCCTTTAAAAGCCGCCCGAGCCGTCGCCGTTGACCGGTCGGTTTCTTCGGTTAACCACGGTTTTTTTATTTTTCTAGTTTATTTCTTTAGATCGGTTTTTCCGTCGGTTTATTTATTTTGCGGATGTTCGTCCGTTCATTTGTTTAAACAAACGCCGTTCACCCGTTAGTCACAGACAGCGAACGTTCGCTCGTTAGCCTGTTCGTCAGTTTTTCTTTTTCCAGGGTTTTTCGCGATTATTTTCGATCGCGATTTCTGACCTGATTTTCGTTTTAGTTTATCTTTTCGCTTGTTTATCAGAATTAGGCGATTCAAGCGCCTATATCTTCGTCTCGAAGCCCTCTTTCTATTTAACCAACTTGAACAAGATTTTGGTACTGTAAAATTTGACTTTAGTCCAGATTAGTAATCGGATCTTGCTTCTTTTGCAGTTTGAGTTTCGTTGCCTCGTTTGATTTGATTCTTTTTGCAAACCGGAGTTGTTAAGTTGAACTTTCTGGTTAGATCTTCTTATTGAAGTTTTACCCATTCATCTTTGCTAGATTGCTTATGTACGTTATTGCTTGTTTGCGATAGAATTCCCGGAGTGCGAATCATGCTACTACGAGTCCCTAGGTTTTGTGGATAGTCAGCAAGGCAAGTAACACATTGATCATACCCCTTTATTACCCAGTTTTTATGCATTAGATACAATCCTCACACATTGCATGAGTAGGATCTCTTAACATGTGGGTTTGGGAAGTAGATGATCAGGTAGAACCTATTACCTGTTTTAATATCAAACCCTTGGGAGTTACTTTTACGTATGCTTATATTGCTATGTTATGCTCGTAGACGTGGTTTGGGTGAGTGTATACATGACAGATGTGAGATTGTTAATTAATGGTTCAACTTAAGGTGGCAACTATAACACACATCTTGGTGGATTGCTTGTTTGGGCACCTGGAGAATCCAGTGTTGTCCTAGGATATCCCGGAGTACCAGTGTGATTATCCTATGGTCCGCCACCCAGGCTCAAAGGGATCATAAGATTATTCCTACTAGAAACTTCCGTGTGTAGCCACAAGCCATTATGGGCTCTGGCATAGTTGAGTATGTTGCATGACCTCTTTCAGTGGTGGGCTAGAAGATGTAGAGGGAAAGTAGGTGTAACTGTCCATCCAGAGTAAAGAGTTAATGCTTCTGAAAGACTGTGTCTCGGTCAACTGTTTCTCAAACACCCTGTAGTGCGAGAAATCCAACGGAGGCGATCGAGTCTTGTGGGGAGAAGTGCACAAACCTCTGTAGAGTGTACAAACTAATCATGGTTAGTCGTGTCCCCGGTTATGGACATCTTGAGTATCTAGTACTTGGATTATCCTATTGTATCTCAGCACTCTAATTTAATTTGTTGGGTTGATAATTACCTTTAATTGGGATTGAGTTGGAGGAACCTTCTCAATGATGATTCAACTACCATGATAGTAAAATAAAACCTATTCCTTTGTTGTAGGGAAAATTTGGCTTTTTCACAAAATCATATAACCATAGAGCCTCCACCAGCCATATATGCATATAGTGATAGTATTTATCTGTTCATTGATCTACTGTGTTATATTGCCAGCATATTCCATGTGTTGACCCGTTTTCGGGCTGCAACGTATTATGTTGCAGACTTTTCAGACGAAGAGTGAGGTTCGCTAGGCCGTTGTCATGCACTCAGCTATGCCGTTAGAGTTGATGGACTCACTTTATCTTCCAAGCCTTCCGTTGTTATTGTGTTAGATGGCCTTAAGCCATATTTATTGTAATAAGTTCTCTTTTGCGACATTCGATGTAATAAGTGTGTGATTTCTACTCTGTTATAAATCCTTCGAGTACTGTGTGTGTCAGCATTACCGATCTAGGGGTGACACTGAAGCACAGAGACTTGACCATTTGAGGTTGGGTCGCTAGAAGATGGTATCAGAGCACACGCTGAATGTAGGACACGTCCACTAAGAAAAGCCATAGGTCACTCTTCTCTACTCATTTCTAACTCCTCTCCATTTCTACTCTTTATGATGGCGAACTCGAAGAACAAGTTTGCACAACTGGATGAAGATACACCTTTTGGGCGACACTTGAAGGAGGTTACTAGATACCTGAACATTGGAATACCAAGCTTCACCGGGACCTACAACGCCACCTTACCAGAAGAGGAGCGCTGGATGATTCAAGTTCATGTCCCAGGAAGGACGTTCATGCCAATCAACGAGCCCATAGAGTTTTCCTTTGATGCACCCACCTGGAGTCTAGGCAAGAGCATGGCAGCCCACATCGCCATGGGACGCATTGGTGAAGTTTACCACAAGGATCTCAAGGATACTATCTACAAGATATGCGGGCACCGAGATGAGCAATGGGAGATAGTCAGCACCAGGAAGGATAGGTCCATTGCAGTATTCATCCAGGAGTTAAACCAGCACATTCAACGCCAGGAGAACCAGATGTGCGCAGGCTTGATAGATTTGAAGAAGGCGATGACAAGGATCACCGAGCTAGAAGAGGAACTCAAGTCTACACGCGACGATTATGAGGAGGAAATCGTCATACTAGTGGAGAAGAATGACGACCTGACAAGGAAGCTAGGAGTTTTTATGGGAGACCCCGCGCCAGGAGGAGAAGACGACGAACCCAAGGAGATCCGTTCCCAAGACTACATCATCATCGACGACATCGACTCCGACCCTGACGATAGTGATGATGATTATGAAGACGAAGCTGGAGCAGATATCATGGAGTCTTCCACCGACCAATATTTCTAGTAGACCACCATATGATCAGTAGTATTTCCCCCATGTGAATAGTATAGTCCGAGCACTGTAACGATAACTAGATCGATTGTATGCCCTTGCTTGATTGATTGAGTGATATGATTGTGTTTGTCTCATGTGCATATGGGTAGTGTTTTCTCACTAGACCTCATTCTATTCTACACTCTTCCCTCTAAACCCATCAGATGCCTCCGAGACGTGACACCGGATTTGTCTTCCCACCGGAGATCACCCAGTTGATCCAGCAGCAGAATGCCTTGATGCAGATATTAGCCAGAACCAAGGCAACAACAACAACAACAACCCTCCTCCAGTTGACAACTTAGCCCGTTTTCTGAGGTTACAGCCACCGGTGTTTTCCAGTAGCACCGAGCCAATAGTTGCGGATGACTAGCTACGCAGGATTGGAAGGGAGTTGACCACCGCCGGTTGCACAGATGCTGAGAAGGTGCGTTTTGCCGCACACCAATTGGATGGACCAGTAGCCTCATGGTGGGAGAATTACACAGCCACTTTTCCCATAGCCAATGTCACTTGGGATCAGTTTCAGCAAGCATTCCGCACAGCCCATGTCTCAACTGGAGCTATGAGCATGAAGAAGCGTGAGTTTTGCAACTTACGCCAGGGAAATCGTACTGTGGCTCAGTACGTAGATGAGTTTAGTAAGCTATCTCATTATGCCCCTGATGATGTGGCCACAGATGCCGCGAAGTAGGAGAAGTTTATGGAAGGGCTAAATGATGAGATGAGCATGCAGTTGATGGTGGCAACATTCAACAACTACCAGGAGTTGGTAGACAAGGCTCTTATGATTGAAAGGAAGCAACAGCAGATTGAGAGCCGCAAGAGGAAGTATGGACAAGGAAAGTACAATTATGGAGCCCAGCAGAAGCCTCGTTTCACCCCGAACTCGGGAGGACTTGTCCATAACCATGGAGGCCACACCCACAATGGAGGGAGTTCTCACAACCACAATGGCTCCAAGAATGGAAACAGGAACGGAGCAGGCAGCAACCAGAACCGCTCTAACCCAACCACACCCGCCAAGAAGGACCTAAGTCACATTACTTGTTTCAAGTGCGGGAAGACTGGACACTATGCCACTGAGTGCCCTGAAGCAAAGAATGGTAATGTCAATGGAAGCGCTGGGAAGAAGCCCAACCCTTTCAATAGGGGACAAGTGAACCACGTGAACGTGGAGGAAGTTGAGGAGCAGCCTGATGCAGTTATTGGTAAGTTTTTGGTTAAGTCTTTTACTGCAATCGTTCTTTTTGATACTGGTGCATCACATTCATACATATCAAGGGGATTCGTGGATAAGTATAAGTTGCCCACTAAGGTACTTAGGACACCTATGTTAGTAAGTTCGCCAGGAGCAGAATATATGCCAAGACAAGGATGTTTTCAGATGCCATTGACCATTGGAAGCCATGTTTTCCCCTCAGATCTGATAATTTTGGAATCACAAGGTTTGGATGTGATACTAGGAATGAATTGGCTATTGATGTATGGAGGAAACATCGATTGCGCGAGTAAGTCAATTTTACTCACCACCCCGGAGGGAAAAAGGATCAAGTATGTTTCTAGGCATGCGCCAAGGAGGACCCAAGTAAATTCTCTCACGGGAGTTGTTCAGGAGGAAGTGCCGGTAGTGAAGGATTACCCGGATGTATTTCCGGAGGAGTTCCCAGGCATGCCACCAGATCGAGATATCGAGTTTTTGATAGAGTTGTTGCCAGGAAGCGGACCAATATCTAAGAGACCATACCGGATGCCCGCAAACAATCTGGAGGAGATTAAGAAGCAGATTAAGGAGTTATTGGAGAAAGGTTACATTCGAAGAAGTTCATCACCATGGGGAGCCCAAGTGCTCTTGGTTGAGAAGAAGGATGGATCCTTAAGGATGGTTGTTGATTATCGTGCGTTGAATGAATTAACAATCAAGAATAAGTATCCACTGCCGATGATCAATGATTTGTTTGACCAGTTGCAAGGAGCTAAGATGTTTTCGAAGATTGATCTGCGATCACGTTATCACCAGCTGAAGATTAGGGAAAAGGATATACCTAAGACAACCTTCACCACAAGGTACGGGCTATATGAGTATACGGTTATGTCCTTTGGACTAACTAACGCCCCTGCCTATTATTTCATGAGTATGATGAACAAGGTGTTCATGGAGTTCTTGGATAAATTTGTCGTGGTGTTCATTGATGATATCTTGGTATACTCGAAGAATGAAGAGGAACACAAGGAGCATTTGCGTTTAGATCTAGAGAAGCTTAGGGAACATCAGTTATATGCCAAGTTCAGCAAATGTGAGTTTTGGTTGAAGGAAGTTGGATTTCTTGGACATGTTATATCAGGAGAAGGTATAGAAGTGGATCCCACCAAGGTTCAGTCAGTCACTGAGTGGTTGGCACCCACCTCAGTTGGAGAGATCCGTAGTTTTCTTGGACTCGCGGGATACTACCGGAGATTCATTGAGAATTTTACTAATATTGCGAAGCCTATGACGGCATTGTTGAAGAAGGACACTAAGTTACATTCGACTGATGAATGTGAAGCAAGTTTCCAGGAGTTGAAGAAGTGTTTGACTACAGCCCCAGTGCTGATTCTACCAGATATACGCAAGGATTTCCAAGTGTATTGCGACGCCTCTCGCTTAGGACTCGGAGGAATACTTATGCAAGACGGGAGAGTTGTTTCGTATGCCTCACGACAACTGAAACCGCACGAGTTAAATTATGCCACGCATGATTTGGAGTTAGCCGCTATGGTGCATGCGCTCAAGACCTGGAGACATTTTCTCATTGGAAACCATTGCGATGTGTACACGGATCACAAGAGCTTGAAGTATATCTTTACTCAGAAGGAGCTTAACCTCAGGCAGATGAGATGGTTGGAGCTCATAAAGGATTATGATATGAAGCTGCATTATCATCCAGGAATGGCCAATGTCGTAGCAGACGCTTTGAGCCGTAAGAGTTATGTTAACACCCCCGTAAGCGGAGGGATGCCAAAAGAGTTAGCCGAGGATCTCAGGGAGCTACGTTTGGAGATTGTTCCTAGAGGTTTTGTTGCAGCAATGGAAGTTCAGTCTACATTGTTGGGAAAGATTCGAGAAGCTCAGAAGGATGACAAGGAGATTGCCGAGATAAAGGAGAAGATGAGTGAAGGGAAAGCCAAAGGTTTTCGTGAGGATGAGCACGACACCTTATGGTTTGAGGACCGTATATATGTGCCCAACAATACAGAGATCAGGAAGTTGATACTACAGGAAGCTCATGACTCGCCATACTCGATACACCCCGGAAACACTAAGATGTATTTGGATTTGAAGGAGCGTTTCTGGTGGACTGGTATGAAGAAGGATATTGCCGAGTATGTAGCCATATGTGATGTATGTCAGAGAGTGAAGGCAGAACATCAGAAGCCAACAGGATTACTGCAGCCTATGCCAATACCCGAATGGAAGTGGGACAAGCTTGGCATGGATTTTATCACCGGATTACCCAGGACCCAGTCGGGATATGATTCTATCTAGGTAGTAGTGGATCGCTTGACCAAAGTAGCCCACTTTATCCCAGTGAAAACCACTTATACAAGTGCGAAGTTGGCCAAGATATACATGACCAGGATCGTATGTCTGCACGGAGTTCCGAGGACCATCGTATCAGATAGAGGAACACAATTTACTTCAAAGTTTTGGCACCAGCTGCACCAGACTTTGGGAACCAGGCTAGAGTTCAGTACAGCTTTTCACCCGCAGACAGATGGACAGACTGAGAGAGTTAATCAGATTCTGGAGGACATGTTGAGAGCTTGTGCGCTAGATTACAGATCTAGTTCGGATGAAAACTTGCCCTACGCAGAATTCTCTTACAATGACAGCTACCAGGCCAGTTTGAAGATGGCACCGTTCGAAGCCTTGTATGGAAGAAGATGCCGAACACCGTTGATGTGGGATGAAGTTGGAGACCGCCAGTTGTTTGGTCCGGATTTGATTAAGGAGTCCGAGGAGAAGGTTAAGCTGATTCGGGATAGACTGAAGGCAGCTCAGTCCCGAGCATATCTACGAGTGTCACCTCTTCGAGGAGATAAGCATTTTGGAGTTAAGGGAAAGTTAGCCCCGAGATTTGTAGGACCGTACCGTGTTTTGGAACGTATGGGAGAGGTTGCCTACAAGTTGGAGTTATCCGAAGGACTGTCAGGAGTACATGATGTGTTTCACGTTTCCCAGTTGAAGAAGTGCCATGCAGAGATGGCCGATATTCCTATGAGAGATACAGTGCCCCTGGAAGCAATTCAGTTGGACAGTCATTTGACATATGAGGAGAAACCTGCCAAGATTCTTGTGTTTGCCAGCCGGGTTACTCGCAGCAAGGTTATCAAGTTATGCAAAGTTCAGTGGAGCCACCATACCGAGGAAGAAGCCACCTGGGAACGAGAGGATGATCTACGCAAAGACCACCCGCACCTATTTTCTACCCAACCCGAATCTTGAGGGCGAGATTCATCTTAAGGGGGGTAGGTTTTTAACATCCCAAATTTTCAATTTGGAATGTTATACATAGGTCATTCATGCATATCATATTTTATTGCATTTCATTTCATGATCCTCGAATTTTTAAGCAACTCAAGGACCCTCGGAGACAGTTGGGGATTTCATGTTTTTCATATTTGACTTTTATCAAATATAGAAACAAGCATCACTTTGGTTTTAATTTATTTCTCTCCGGAAATATTTCATATTAAAATATCTAAGAGGAGATAACATGACTTCTCCCAAAATAAATGAATATTGGAGGAAATATATTAAAATCAAATATTTGATTTTATTCGGATTTTATTGCAATTTTATTTGAATTAGGGAAAAATACGCGTTTTTCAAAATTGCATTTTAGGCCCAAATAAATGTTCACCTTGTCCGGCATATTTTTAGAGGACGAGGAAAACTTATTTCGGGATTTTTGGAGTCCGTTTAGTATGCTTTTTCTTTCTTTTTCTGCGCGTCGGAATTATTTAAAAAAAGGGTAACCGACCTACGGGCCGTATCCGGCCCGGACTCCCCAGGCCAGGCCGCCTTTAAAAGCCGCCCGAGCCGCCCCCCGCGGCGCACCCCCACCTCCAGCCTGCCCGCGCCTCCCGAAACCCTAGCCGCCGCCGCCTCGAGCCACGCGCCGCGCCGCCGCCGCCGCTGACCGCGCCCGCCGCCGCCGAGCCGCCCGTCGCCGTCGGATCCCGCCAAGCCGCCGCCGTTGACCGTTGACCGGTCGGTTTCTTCGGTTAACCACCGTTTTTTTATTTTTCCGGTTTATTTCTTTAGATCGGTTTTTCCGTCGGTTTATTAATTTTGCGGACGTTCGTCCGTTCGTTCGTTTAAACGAATGTCGTTCACCCGTTAGTCATAGACAGCGAACGTTCGTTCGTTAGACTATTCGTCAGTTTTTCTTTTTCCAGGGTTTTTTGTGATTATTTTCGATCGTGATTTCTTACCCGATTGTCGTTTTAGTTTATCTTTTCGCTCGTTTATCGGAATCAGGCGATTCAAGCGCCTAGATCTTCGTCTCGAAGCCCTCTTTCTGTTTAACCAACTTGAACAAGATTTTGGTACTGTAAAATTTGACTTTAGTCGAGATTAGAAATCAGATCTTGTTTCTTTCGCAGTTTGAGTTTCGTTGCTCCGTTTGATTTGATTCTTTTTGCAAACCGGAGTTCTTAAGTTGAACTTTCTGGTTAGATCTTCTTATTGGACTTTTACCCATGCATCTTTGCTTGATTGCTTATGTATGTTATTGCTTGTTTGCGATAGAATTCCCAGAGTGCGAAGCGTGCTACTACGAGTCCCTAGGTTTTGCGGATCGTCAGCAAGGCAAGTAACACATTGATCATACCCCTTTATTACCCAGTTTTTATGCATTAGATACAATCCTCACACATTGCATTAGTAGGATCTCTTAACATGTGGGTTCGGGAAGTAGATGATGAGGTAGAACCCATTACTTGTTTTAATATCAGACCCTTGGGAGTTACTTCTACGTATGCTTATATTGCTATGCTATGCTCATACACGTGGTTTGGGTGAGTGTATCCATGACAGATGTGAGATTGTTAATTAATGGTTCAACTTAAGGTGGCAACTTTAACACACATCTCGGTGGATTGCTTGTTTGGGCACCTAGAGAATCCAGTGTTGTCCTAGGATATCCCGGAGTACCCGTGTGACACTACAAAAAAAACACTTCCGTGATGATACCTGTTTGTCACAGTAGGTCGCGTTTTTTGTCATGCATGTACATCCATGAAAAATTTATGACAGAATCAAGATAGTCATACCTATGCTGTCATAGAAGTGTTCCATGACATTACCAAAATTATCATCACGGAAGTGTCCACTTCCATGACGATAAATCGCGCGTCACAGAAGTGCTTTCGTCAGGGGTGACCGACACGTGGCTTCCACCGTAACGGAACACCGTTAAGCTATCGGGTCGGGTTTTGGATCCGATAACCCGTTAATAGCCCCGGCCAATGGGGATTTTCCACCTGTAAAATCATCATTGGCTGGAGGAAACACGTGTCGGCTCACCGTTGGGACAGATGTCGTCCGCTCATTGGACCGAAGGCGCCTATGATACGGAGACACGTGGCACGGCCCAATAGAGGCCCATTCCTGTGAAAAGGCCGGCCCATTTGACTTGGTCAAAAGGTGGCGGGCCAGCCCACGGAAAGCCTGTTAATGGCCTGTTCGCATATAGCCCATTTACAGCCCGCTAACCCAGGGCCCGTTACGCCCTATCCGAATTAGGCCCAGTAGCATCATCTGGGCCGTCCAATATGATTCAGCCCGTTTTAACTTCCGGCCCATGTGTGGCCCATGACTTCTTTCGGCCCATATGAGGACCTTTGTAACTCTTGGCCCATTAACGGCCCGTGGTGAAACTGGTCCGTAATGAACAGTGTATCACTTTATACCCATTAACGGCCCGTTATTCCATTGGGCCATTTCCAGCCCAAGTTATCTTTCGGCCTTCTCAGGGCCCATTGATTCTTGGGCTCATTTGCAACATTCGGTTACATACGGCCCGTTACTATCATTTTCTGCTTGTGGGCCAAATTCAGCCCGTCGTTACAGTCGGCCCGTTTGCGGACCATTAATACGTTGGGCCGTTTTCATGTCAAAAAAACTCGTTGGGCTGTTTTCATAGAGTTATCAAATACGGCCTATTAACGGCCCGTTATGGTCCATGAATAGTACGGCCCATGATTGGCGAAGATGATACGCCCCGTAGAAGGCCCATGGATCCTACGGCCCGTATGAGGCCCATGGATAGTACGGCCCGTAGAAGGCCCATGGATCGTACGGCCCATAGAATGCCCATGGACCCTACGGCCCGTAGAAGGCCCATGGACCCTAAGGCCCGTATAGAAGGCTGATGGATCCTATGGCCGGACGAAGGCCCATGGATCATACGGCCTGCAGGAGGCCCATGGTTACAACAGCCCGTGTGTTGCCATGATTATTTTGGCCTAGTTACCAAAAATAGGCTATTGTGGCCACTAGAAAAAACAGAAAAAGAACTGCAGTGACTACAAGCAAACAACTAAACATGACAATAAGGAAATAAATAAGCAAGCAATTAACGCTAGCCTATTACCGCTATTACACATATTACATCCACCGGGCATCAAAGTTCGCCACCAGTGCAAATATAGGGAACAAAGCAGCACATTACATACATTGGCTGTCAAAATTGGCCACCAGTGCAAATAAACGCGGCAGCAGAACAAGAGCATAACTGAAACAACTTCAGAAGAGCTCAAGAAACGTTATCCTGGGTATCCACCATGCTGGCAGTAAGCTTAGCAAGCTGATTAGCTTTGTCCTGTTTGGTGCTAAAATCCTCCAACGCTTGCTGTTGCACTAGAAAGTATGCATCTTAATGCTCCAGGGACTTCCGCAGTCCTTCCGCTTCTTGTCGCATCACAACTGATCAATGTCTTTCAGCTTGTAGTTGAGACTCAAGAAACCGAACTGATTCAGACAATGAGTTTGAATAGCTTGTGCAAGCAGTAGCGGCCAGTAACTCAAACACTAAACCAAGACAGGACTTTGGGGTTGTCTCGCTGTCTTCAAGATAGTCTTCCTTAGCTGTTTTATCAGCTTTGTTGGAGACCAACAAGGATGTGTCACTATCCTGAACCTTATCTGCATTACTTCCTTTACCATTGCTTAATAAGGCACTCTTCCCCAATATTCTGTCAGCATTCTAAAAGAAGAAACAAGCAGACACATAACAAGTTTAGCATGTACTAGTATATGAAACTCATTTCGGTGAACCAGTTCATTAGTAAGGTGGACAGGATTAAACTACCAAGTCTTCTATTGCCAAGTACTAGTACATAATAAAAGCATCAAACAAACATATATCTATGTCCTATGGTCACTGCATTGTCTTGCCAAATCAAAATAGAGACACGGTTCAAATCATATCAGTTCAAGACAAAGCAGCAGTGAAAGAATACAAAGCATGGGAAAATACACGGCACAACAAGATTTCAGATAGGTACCACGGGTCTACATATACAACAACACTATTGGCTCTGTTGTGATGCTAGTAATGTGCATGATATGAAACTCAACTGTATACACAATTGAAATTGAAATCAACATGTAACACCCACGATGCGGCTATATCTCCCACGTGTCGAGGCACGACTTAGAGGCATAACCGCATAGTGGTTTTGTCGCAAGAAGGGTCATCTTCACACAATCCCATGTAATGAACAAGAATGGGATAAAGAGTTGGCTTACAATCGCCACTTCACACAATACATAAATAAATATCATACATCATCCAAAATACAATCATATAGACCGACTACGGTCAAAATCCAGATGAAAATAAGACAACCCCAAATGCTAGATCCCCGATCGTCCCAACTGGGCTCCACTATTGATCATCAGGGAAAGACACATAGTAACGACCACGTTCCTCGTCAAACTCCCACTTGAGATCGACGCCATCATCGGCACTGGCATCGTCGGCACCTGCAACTGTTTTGGTAGAATCTGTGAGTCACGGGGACTCAGCAATCTCACACCCGTGAGATCAAGACTATTTAAGCTTATAGGAAAGGAAGGTGTAGTGAGGTGGAGCTGCAGCGGCAATAAGCATATATGGTGGCTAACTTGCGCAAATGAGAGCGAGAAGAGAAGCAAAGGAATGGACGTCATCTAGCAATGACCAAGAAGTGATCCTGAACACCTACTTACGTCATACATAACTCAGACCGTGTTCACTTCCCGAACTCCGCCGAGAAGAGACCATCACGGCTACACACGCAGTTGATGTGTTTTACTTGGGTCAAGTGACAAGTTCTCTACAACCGGACATTAACAAATTCCCATCTGCCTCATAACCGCGGGCACGGCTTTCGAAAGATAATACCCTGCAGGGGTGTCCCAACTTAGCCCATCATAAGCTCTCACGGTCAACGAAGGATAAACCTTCTCCCGGAAAGACCCGATCAGTCTCGGAATCCCGGTTTACAAGACATTTCGACAATGGTAAAACAAGACCAGCAAAGCCGCCCGAATGTGCCGACAAATCCCGATAGGAGCTGCACATATCTCGTTCTCAGGGCACACCGGATAAGCGAAGCGTACAGGTACCAACATAACCCAAGTTGCCAAGGGACGGTCCCGCACGGTGCTCTAGTTTGGACCAGCACTCAGAGGAACACTGGCCCGGGGGTTAAAATAAGATGACCCTCGGGCTCGCGAAAACCCGGGGGAAAAGGCTTAGGCGGCAAATAGTAAAACCAAGGTTGGGCCTTGCTGGAGGAGTTTTATTCAAGGCGAACTGTCAAGGGGGTCCCATAAATCACCCGACCGCGTAAGGAACGCAAACTCAAGGAACATAATCCCGGTATAACAGTAGCTAGGGCGGCAAGAGTGGAACAAAACACCAGGCATAAGGCTGAGCCTTCCACCCTTTACCAAATATATATATAGATGCATTAATTAAATAAGAGATATTATGATATCCCAACATATCCATGTTCTGACATGGAACAAACTTCAACTTCACCTGCAACTAGCAACGTATAAGAAGGGCTGAGCAAAAGCGGTAACTTAGCCAAACAAGGGTTTGCTAGGAAAGGATGGTTAGGGGCTAACATCGCGAAATGGGAGACATGATATAGCAAGTGATAGGTAGCGGAGCATGGCAATAGAGCGAACAACTAGCAAAGCAAAGATAGAAGTGATTTCGAGGGGTGGTCATCTTGCCTGCAAGGTTCTCAGAGTTGTCGAAAGCTTGATCCTCGTAAGCGTACTCAACAGGTTCCTCGTTCACGAACTCGTCTCCCGGCTCTACCCAAGACAAGAACACAAGCAACAGAACCACAATCAATCACGAGGAAGGCACAAGCAACATGATGCAAAACATGTATGATATGCAAGATATGATATGCGATGCATATGCGTGCTCCGGAAGGAAAATGATGAACATGGAAGTAACTTGGCAAACCAAGCATGCCACTGGAAAGATGAGATGATTTCGGTCGAAATCGATATAAAGATACCGGAATCGGATGCACGGTTTGCAAATGGCAAGCAAAACAAGGATGACACGAATCTGCGATTAACAGCATGATAGCACGTAAAATGCAACAAGCAACAATGCTACAGCACTCTAACATAGCAACAAAGCACATGGCAGTAAACTACAGGAGATGCTTGACAAAAGATGAACACTGAGCTACGGCTAGTTCACAACATATCAAGCTCAAACAAGCATGGCAAAGTGCAAAAATTAACAGGTTCACAGACTAAGTGAAAAACTGGACATGGCAGAAAACAGCATCAGGTAGCAATGTTCAGAGCACAAAATCAACATGCTACAGGAACTTAACATAGCAAAACAAGGTATGGCAGTGTTCTACTAAATGCACATGACAAAAGTCCCTTACTGACCATAAGCCAAAAAGGAACAGAAGATATGATGGCAAGCATGTAAACAGAGCATGGCAGACTTAGCAGAAAACAGAGCATGGCAGACTTAGCAGAAGATATGATGGCAAGCAAGTTTCGTTATCAGGTTTCAGACTTACCAGAAAACAGAGCATGGCAGAAATAATAATATGTAGGCCGCTTTGTGAGCTTGATGCACTCACTACAGAGCAATGCATGACAAACCAAGCATACCTACAGCAAGATGGCATGTTTATGAAGCTAACCATGGCAAGAACACAAGCATAGCATGTATGGATCAACTACAATAAGCTTGGCAAAATTGCATATCATGTTAAGAATCTGCCAGAAATATTTTATAGCAAAAGTAGAGCAAGATTGAGTCATGCTATGGCACTCCATAATTGCAAACAATTGCATGAATGGATCAATTACAACAATAGCTACAAAGCATCCTTACTGAACATCTCCAAAATATGCATGGATCTCTCTGTAGCATCAAAGTTACATGGCAACAAAATAACAGCAGACAAAGATTTGCATGCTTGTGCTAGTCACCACAGAGATCACAACATGGACTACACCACTGGATAGATGGCATGGCATACTTCAAAACACATGTAGAGCTCATGCTCAAAAGATGCACAGATTAAATGATACAAAAATGACAAATCTCCAAGTTCTGCTAAGAACCAGAGAATAACAGCAACTAGCCCTCTTCCAACAGATATTCGGGCATCAAGATGACCTCTAATGAACATGGTGCAATTGAACAAAATGAAGAGCATCACGAGACGAACAATTTTACATATTACACGCACGAATCGGAGCTACATGCAAGGAGTTATGGCATCACGAACAAGTGCACATGCTGAGAGAAATGCAGGACTTCGAAAAAATAGAGGGGGCTCGGGGGAAAAGTCAACGGGCTACCGATCGGATCTGGCGATGCTCGCTCGAGCTCGGGCTCGGGCTGCCGGCGAGGTAGGCCGACGACGGCGAGGCAGGGGACGGTGGGGCCCGGCGCCGGCGGGACGGCGGCCGGAGGAAGGGCACCGGCGGCGGAGGCGGAGGAGGGCGGCGCCGGCGGTGGAGGCGCGGGCGCGCGGCGGCGGAGGCGGAGGAGTCCGGCGGGGAGCTCGCCCGGCGCGGTGGCGGCGCGGGCGGCGAGCCTCGGGCGCGGGCAGGCGTCGGGCGGCGGTGGTACGGGCCGGCGGGCCCGCGACGGGCCGGGCGGGCTGGTGCGGTGGAGGTGGCGGCGGCGACACGTGGCGGCGCGCGACTCGTCGCGGCCGTCGGTGGAGATGTGTCCGGCGCGGACCGGACACGTCCGGCGGCGGACAGGGAGCGGGCTAGGGTTTGGTCTGCGGATGTATTTCGGGATGCCCACATATTTATAGGTAGAGGGAGCTAGGAGACTCCAAATGAGGTGCGGTTTTCGCCCACACGATTGTGATTGAACGAGCTAGAGCATGGAAGAGAGTTTGGTGGGTTTTGGCTGGTTTTAGAGGGGTTTTTTGCTGGACACTCAAACGGACTTTGCGGATGCCCGGTTAACCGTTGGAGTACCAAACGACCTCCAAATGGAACGAAACTTGACCGGTGGTCTCCGGGTGGTATATTA
Source organism: Triticum aestivum (assembly GCF_018294505.1). Lineage (NCBI taxonomy): Eukaryota > Viridiplantae > Streptophyta > Magnoliopsida > Poales > Poaceae > Triticum > Triticum aestivum. Next base: position 293,052,093 of record NC_057814.1, on the reverse strand, counting down.
AGGCCACCTGACAAGCCTCGGTCCATTCCGAGAAAGTTTGACACCCGCACACGAAAGAAAACTAGAGGGGTGCACCGGGGGAGATAGGAGCGCCGGATTGCAAAACGGACAACGGGGAAAATATTCGGAAGCATGAGACGAACACGTATGCAAATGCAATGCACATGATGACATGATATGAAAATGCATGACATGACAAAATACAAAACGAAATACAAAACCCGACAACGAAGGGAAAATCATGACACATAGCCGGAAATGGCAAGAGTCGGAGTTACAAATATGGCAAGTTACATGCGGGGTCTTACAACACTCCACCACTACGAGAGGATCTCGTCCCGAGATCTAGGACTGAAAGAACTCCGGATATTCGGAACGGAGATGGTCCTCGCGTTCCCAGGTGGCTTCCCGGTCGGAATGGTGCGACCACTTCACTTTCAGGAATTTGATTGACTTCTTGCGAGTCTTGCGCTCAGTTTCTTCAAGAATAGCAACGGGGTGCTCATGATAAGACAAATCTTCTTGGAGGTCAATCTCTTCGAAGTTGATAGTGCGCTCAGGCGTCTTGAAGCACTTGCGGAGCTGTGACACGTGGAACACGTCGTGCACGTTCGCGAAGTTGGAAGGAAGCTCAAGTTGATAGGCGAGTTCGCCTCTTTTGCCAATGATCTTGAAAGGACCCACGTATCTAGGGGCAAGCTTCCCTTTGATACCGAAGCGACGAGTGCCTTTCATTGGAGAGACGCGGAGGTAGACATGGTCTCCGATCTCGAAAGCCAAATCATGATGCATACTATCATAGTAACTCTTCTGGCGCAATTGCGCGGCTTTGAGATTATCACGGATGACTTTACACATTTCTTTAGCTTCAGTGATTAAGTCATTGCCAAGAAGTTGGCGTTCACCAGTCTCTGACCAATTGAGAGGAGTACGGCACTTTCTGCCATAGAGAATCTCGAATGGGGCCTTGCCCGAACTCGCTTGAAAGCTGTTATTGTAGGAGAATTTAGCATATGGAAGACAATCTTCCCATTTCATGCCAAAGGAAATGACACAAGCCCTGAGCATATCTTCAAGAATTTGATTGACTCGCTCGACGTGGCCACTAGTTTGAGGATGGAAAGCTGTGCTGAAGCGAATGTTAGTGCCCATGGCCTTCTAGAAGGAGTCCCAGAACTTAGAGGTGAAGATGCTTCCACGATCAGAAGAAATCAATTGTGGAATGCCGTGCAAGGAGACAATTCTGGAGGTGTAAAGCTCTGCCAGCTGAGCTGCTGTGATAGATTCTTTGATTGGAAGGAAATGAGCCACTTTAGAAAGCTTGTCAATGACAACGAAGATAGCATCATTTCCGCGCTTGGACTTTGGAAAACCAGTCACGAAGTCCATTTCGATATGATCAAACTTCCATTCTGGGATAGCAAGAGGTTGGAGGAGACCAGCTGGTCGTTGGTGTTCTGCTTTCACTCTTCGGCAGACATCACATTCATTCACGAATTGAGCAATTTCTCGCTTCATTCGAGTCCACCAATACGACTGCTTGAGGTCATGATACATCTTCGTCCTTCCAGGATGAATGGATAGGAGAGAATTGTGCGCCTCGTTCATAATGACTTTCCTTAGATCACCTTTCGGAACCACAATTCGGTCCTCGAAGAATAAAGTGTCTCTGTCATCAATGCGATAGCACTTGTATTTGGAAAGACCCTTGTCGATACCACGTTTCACCTTCTTCACCATGGCATCAAGGAGTTGTGCCTCACGAATTTGATCTTCCAAAGTAGGAGATACTATGAGGTTGGCAAGAAAGCCTTGAGGAACAACTTGGAGATTCAGCTTGCGGAAAGCTTCACAAAGATCCGGTTGGAAAGGCTTGATAATTAAGCCGTTGCAATAAGCCTTCCTGCTTAAAGCATCTGCAATGACATTAGCCTTGCCTGGAGTATATTCAATACTCGGATTGTACTCTTGAATCATTTTGACCCATCGAGTCTGCCTGAGGTTGAGGTTGGGCTGAGTGAAGATATACTTGAGACTCTTGTGATCAGTGAAAATGTCCACTTGTCTTCCCAACAAGAGATGTCTCCACGTTATCAATGCATGGACAACTGCCGCCAACTCAAGATCGGGAGTGGGGTAATTCTTCTCGTTGGGCTTCAACTGACGAGAGGTATAGGCCACAACTTTCTTCTCTTGCATTAACACAGCACCGAGACCTTGGAGAGAAGCATCACAGAAAATTTCATACGGCTTGGATTCATCAGGAGGAGTCAAGACAGGAGCTGTGACTAGTTTCTCTTTGAGAGTGTTGAAAGCAACGTCACACTCAGGAGACTAGACATACTTCACATGCTTCTGAAGGAGGTTGGAAAGAGGCTTTGCAATCTTGGAGAAATTCTCAACGAATCTTCGGCAATAGCTTGCAAGACCGAGAAAACTGCGGAGCTGCTTGACATTTTGAGGAGGTTCCTTATTCACAATTGCGGACACCTTCTCGGTGTTAACGGCGATGCCATTGGCAGAAATGATGTGACAAAGGAAAAGAACTTCATCAAGCCAAAACTCACATTTGGAGAACTTCGCATAGAATTGATACTCTCTGAGCTTGTCGAGCACCAATCGCAAATGTTTGGCATGGTCCTGCTTATTCTTGGAGAAGACCAAGATATCATCGAGATACACCAGGACGAATTCATTGGTATAGGGGTTGAAGATGAAATTCATCATCCGAGAGAACACTGGAGGAGCATTGACAAGGCCGAAAGACACGACAGTATATTCATAAGAACCAAAGCTTGTTCTGAATGCTGTCTTGGGAATATCTTCTTCACGAATGCGAATCTGATGATAACCCATACGAAGGTCAAGCTTCGAGAATACTTTAGCCCCTTTAAGTTGCTCAAATAGCTCATTGATGTTGGGAAGTGGATACTTGTTCTTGATTGTCTTCTTGTTCAATGGACGGTAGTTGACACAAAGTCGGTCCGTGCCATCCTTCTTCTTGACAAAAAGAACACCACAACCCCATGGAGAAGAACTCGGTCTGATCAAACCCAGACGCTCTTGTTCATCGAGTTGTTTCTTCAATTCCTTCAGCTCATTAGGTCCAAGCTTGTATGGACGCTTGCAAACGGGTTCAGTGCCGGGCTCTAGTTCGATAACGAACTCAACTGGCCGATGAGGAGGCATACCCGGAAGCTCTTCTGGAAAGACATCTTGATACTCACAAACGACTGGAATTTGAGAGATAGCATTCAATTCGCCCTTCTCATTGAGAGAGAAAAATCGAATGGTTTCATCGCGAGCGGCATAAATAATCACATCCTCAGACGAGTGTGTCAATTGAATTTCCCTGGCAGCACAATCAAGTTGAGCCTTGTGCTTAGAAAGCCAGTCCATCCCGAGAATAAGATCAATATCCGAGTCACCAAGAACAACTGGAGAAGACTGAAATTTATAGTCGCCTATCTTGATGGAAACATTCGGAACCATCGAGTTGGCTCTCATTGACTTCCCCGGAGAAATAACACCCAATGGTTTATCCAGATAAGACCAGGAAAACTCATGCTTGGCAAAAAACGGTCTTGACATGAAACAAAGCGATGCACCAGCGTTTCTGCTGACATTTGTTGCAAGTCACCTCTGAGAGTGGACGATGATAAGGAGCATTGGACTTTGGAGTTTGATTCTGAGACTTGTTCTGATAGCCAGCGTTGGAAGAGTTGGAAGAACCATGGCCACCTTTGTTCTTCTGCTGATAAGGCTGACGAAATGGAGGAGGAGGAGGCAACCAGAACTTCTGTTGCTTAGCTGTCACAAGTGAGGAAGAAGAAGACTGAACTGCGTCTCTGACTCTTTTCTTAGAAGCCTCACACTTGAGCTGGGCAGCCTCTTGCTTCAGTGCCATATTGTAGAATTGATCAAACTGAGTAGGCTCAACAAGAACGAGAGCTAACTGCAGATCCTCTTTAAGGCCACCTCTAAAGTGATAGATCATGCTTCTCTCATCAGGAATGTCTTGTTTAGCGAAGCGAGCAAGTTTCTGAAACTGGATGTTGTATTGATACACAGACATGTTGCCTTGCTTGAGATTGCGGAACTCCTCACGCTTGCTCTCAACAACACTTTGTGGAATGTGGTGCGCTTTGAAGTCACGACAGAAGTCAGTCCAAGTGATCACACGACCTCCTCTGGAATCTTTGTATTGTTGATACCAATCAGCAGCTTGGTCCTTGAGCTGGAAAGAAGCGAACTTGACATAGTCCTCAGGCCTGACATTGCTACATTCAAAATGCTTGTTGATGTCCACGAGCCAATCATCGGCATCCGTGGCCTCGGCACAGTAGCTGAAAGACTTGGGCTGATTTGCGAGAAACTGGTTGATTGTGGCAAAGTGAAACTGATTGTTGCCTTGACCTTGATTGCCTTGATTGCCTTGCCCTTGAGTACGTTCTTGCAAGAGTTGCAGAATCATCTGAGCATTGGCGTTGGTGGCTTCCATGATAGCTTGCCATGCCTCCGGAGGTGGAGGTGGTGGCGGAGGGTTCGCTTGACTCCCTTCATTGCGATCCGGATTCTGACGCGTTGGCGGAGCCATCCTGAAGAGGGCGACATCTGTTAGCATCTTGATAGACAAATAGATAAGTAGAATCAACGGATAGAAATTGCAACATATAGTCTTCACAATAAACATTCGAACGAGGATGAACGAATGAATTCCGTAGTAAAACATCACACTTCCATAAGTTGAGAAGCCACTTAGAAAAGATATGGAATCAACATATGAATTCGAAGCAACTCGAATACCACAATACAAAATAAAACAAAGTATTGGCTTGCAGAATAAGCCGGAACAAACATATGATAGATATTTCGTCCGAAGTTTTCGTGGTGGGGCCCACACGGGCTCCATCGTACAGCACCATCATGTACAAGGCTGTGCACATGACATACAAAGCGTCCCCGAGTCGGCATAGCCATGGACTCTTTAAGACACTACGAGACCACTGTAAATCAACCGTGGAAAGGCGGACCACTAGACGTCGAACCCCAATCTCATATCATGCGTCTGTCGGAAAGATATCCTAAGGCTACTTGAATTCCCACTTATAAACTCCCGAAACTTTCTGGTTATGCAATCTGGTGTAGGGGATACAGGGGACACAAAATATATCACCCAAACTAGCAATCCCTAGATCCAGCTGTATCCATCCGTCAACACATAACCAAGAAACCTTCGGAAATCGTTTACCTCAACCTTCGAAAAGCATCCGTTATATAAGTTATGGCAATACTCCCGAACTCCCGCCCCAGTACTGGGTGGCGTCGAGGTGATCTCACCAACAACTGCATAAAAGAGATTTCGATGTCGGCGAAACTCGGGTATTCCAGAACTGCAACGATAAAATTGTGACGACAACACCTAGGAGCTCAACACCCCGGGACACTGCCACAACCCCTAAATGTCAGGAGGCACCAAGAACAATGTTCTCGTCACAAAACCATCGGAACGATTCCAAGATACCCGCATGATCCTAAAAAAAATTTAGTGAAATTTGAGGACAGAATAGTCAAAACTTCTACGTCAGGAGACCTCACTAGAGCGACGAAGGGACTGAGGAGTAAAAAGAATCCTACTCTCCGATATATATAATCCTAAGACTCAAAACATTTTTGTTCTAGACTCAACAACGCCAGCGATTCGATCAAGCAGGGGGCTCCTAAGTCGGGGATGGCTCTGATTACCAACTTGTAACGCCCACGATGCGGCTATATCTCCCACGTGTCGAGGCACGACTTAGAGGCATAACCGCATAGTGGTTTTGTCGCAAGAAGGGTCATTCACACAATCCCATGTAATGAACAAGAATGGGATAAAGAGTTGGCTTACAATCGCCACTTCACACAATACATAAATAAATATCATACATCATCCAAAATACAATCATATAGACCGACTACGGTCAAAATCCAGATGAAAATAAGACAACCCCAAATGCTAGATCCTCGATCGTCCCAACTGGGCTCCACTACTGATCATCAGGGAAAGACACATAGTAACGACCACGTTCCTCGTCGAACTCCCACTTGAGATCGACGCCATCATCGGCACTGGCATCGTCGGCACCTGCAACTGTTTTGGTAGAATCTGTGAGTCACGGGGACTCAGCAATCTCACACCCGCGAGATCAAGACTATTTAAGCTTATAGGAAAGGAAGGTGTAGTGAGGTGGAGCTGCAGCGACAATAAGCATATATGGTGGCTAACTTGCGCAAATGAGAGCGAGAAGAGAAGCAAAGGAACGGACGTCATCTAGCAATGACCAAGAAGTGATCCTGAACACCTACTTACGTCATACATAACGCAGACCGTGTTCACTTCCCGGACTCCGCCGAGAAGAGACCATCATGGCTACACACGCAGTTGATGTGTTTTACTTGGGTCAAGTGACAAGTTCTCTACAACCGGACATTAACAAATTCCCATCTGCCTCATAACCGCGAGCACGGCTTTTGAAAGATAATACCCTGCAGGGGTGTCCCAACTTAGCCCATCATAAGCTCTCACGGTCAATGAAGGATAAACCTTCTCCCGGAAAGACCCGATCAGTCTCGGGATCCCGGTTTACAAGACATTTCGACAATGGTAAAACAAGACCAGCAAAGCCGCCCGAATGTGCCGACAAATCCCGATAGGAGCTGCACATATCTTGTTCTCAGGGCACACCGGATAAGCGAAGCGTACAGGTACCAACATAACACAAGTTGCCAAGGGACGGTCCCGCACGGTGCTCTAGTTTGGACCAACACTCAGAGGAACACTGGCCTGGGGGTTAAAATAAGATGACCCTCGGGCTCGCGAAAACCCGGGGGAAAAGGCTTAGGCGGCAAATAGTAAAACCAAGGTTGGGCCTTGTTGGAGGAGTTTTATTCAAGGCGAACTGTCAAGGGGGTCCCATAAATCACTCGACCACGTAAGGAACGCAAACTCAAGGAACATAATCCCGGTATAACAGTAGCTAGGGCGGCAAGAGTGGAACAAAACACCAGGCATAAGGCCGAGCCTTCCACCCTTTACCAAATATATATATAGATGCATTAATTAAATAAGAGATATTATGATATCCCAACATATCCATGTTCCGACATGGAACAAACTTCAACTTCACCTGCAACTAGCAACGCTATAAGAAGGGCTGAGCAAAAGCGGTAACTTAGCCAAACAACGGTTTGCTAGGAAAGGTTGGTTAGGGGCTGACATGGCGAAATGGGAGACATGATATAGCAAGTGATAGGTAGCGGAGCATGGCAATAGAGCGAACAACTAGCAAAGCAAAGATAGAAGTGATTTCGAGGGGTGGTCATCTTGCCTGCAAGGTTCTCAGAGTTGTCGAAAGCTTGATCCTTGTAAGCGTACCCAACAGGTTCCTCGTTCACGAACTCGTCTCCCGGCTCTACCCAAGACAAGAACACAAGCAACAGAACCACAATCAATCACGAGGAAGGCACAAGCAACATGATGCAAAACATGTATGATATGCAAGATATGATATCCGATGCATATGCGTGCTCCGGAAGGAAAATGATGAACATGGCAGTAACTTGGCAAACCAAGCATGCCACTGCAAAGATGAGATGATTTCGGTTGAAATCGATATAAAGATCACCGGAATCGGATGCACGGTTTGCAAATGGCAAGCAAAACAAGGATGACACGAATCTGCGATTAACAGCATGATAGCACTTAAAATGCAACAAGCAACAATGCTACAGCACTCCAACATAGCAAGAAAGCACATGGCAGTAAACTACAGGAGATGCTTGACAAAAGATGAACAATGTGATACGGCTAGTTCACAACATATCAAGCTCAACCAAGCATGGCAAAAGTGCAAAAAATAACAGGTTCACAGACAGTGAAAAACTGGACATGGCAGAAAACAGCATCAGGTAGTAATGTTCAGAGCACGAAATCAACATGCTACAGGAACTTAACATAGCAAAACAAGGTATGGAAGTGTTCTACTAAATTCACATGACAAAAGTCCCTTACTGACCATCAGCCAAAAAGGACTAGAAGATATGATGGCAAGCATGTAAACATAGCAAGTTTCGTTACCAGGTTCCAGACTTGGCAGAAAACAGAGCATGGCAGAAATAATAATATGTAGGCCGCTTTGTGAGCTTGATACACTCACTACAGAGCAATGCATGACAAACCAAGCATACCTAAAGGAAGATGGCATGCTTATGAAGCTATCCATGGCAAGAACAAAAGCATAGCATGTATCTATCAACTACAATGAGCTTGGCAAATATGAATATCATGTTAGGAATCTGCCAGAAATATTTTATAGCAAAAGTAGAGCAAGATTGAGTCACGCTATGGCACTCCATAATTGCAAACAATGGCAGGAATGGATCCATTACAACTATAGCTACAAAATATCCTTACTGAACATCTCCGAAATATGCATGGATCTCTCTGTAGCATCAAGGTTACATGGCAACAAAATAACAGCAGAACAGGACTACACCAAGTCCCTGAAATCAGAAATCAGAAATATTACGGGGCCTACTTTTCATGCTTGTGCTAGTCACCACAGAGATCACAAAAATACATGGATTACACCACTGGATAGATGGCATGGCATACTTCAAAACACATGTAGAGCTCATGCTCAAAAGACGCACAGATTAAATGATACAAAAATGACAAATCTCCAAGTTCTGCTAAGAACCAGAGAATAACAGCAACTAGCCCTCTTCCAACAGAGATTCGGGCATCAAGATAACCTCTAATGAACATGGTGCAATTTAACAAAATGAAGAGCATCACGAGGCGAACAATTTGACATATTACACGCGCGAATCGGAGCTACATGCAAGGAGTTATGGCATCACGAACAAGTGCACATGCTAAGAGAAATGCAGGACTTGGAAAAAATAGAGAGGGCTCGGGGGAAAAGTCAACGGGCTACCGATCGGATCTGGCGATGCTCGCTCGAGCTCGGGCTCGGGCTGCCGGCGAGGTAGGCCGACGACGGCGAGGCAGGGGACGGCGGGGCCCGGCGCCGGCGGGACGACGGCCGGAGGAGGGGCACCGGCGGCGGAGGCGGAAGAGGGCGGCGCCGGCGGTGGAGGCGCGGGCGCGCGGCGGCGGAGGCGGAGGAGTCCGGCGGGCGGCCGGCGGGGAGCTCGCCCGGCTCGGCGGCGGCGCGGGCGGCGAGCCTCGGGCGAGGGCAGGCGTCGGGCGTCGGGCGGTGGTGGTACGGGCCGGAGGGCCTACGGCGTGCCGGGCGGGCCGGTGCGGTGGAGGTGGCGGCGGTGACACGTGGCGGCGCGCGATTCGTCGCGGCCGTCAGTGGAGATGTGTCCGGCGGCGGAGAGGGAGCGGGCTAGGGTTTGGTCTGCGGATGTATTTCGGGATGCCCACATATTTATAGGTAGAGGGAGCTAGGAGACTCCAAATGAGGTGCGGTTTTCGCCCACAAGATCGTGATCGAACGAGCTAGAGCATGGAAGAGAGTTTGGTGGGTATTGGCTGGTTTTAGAGGGGGGTTTTGCTGGACACTCAAACGGACTTTGCGGATGCCCGGTTAACCGTTGGAGTACCAAACGACCTCCAAATGGAACGAAACTTGACCGGTGGTCTCCGGGTGGTATATTAAGGCCACTTGACAAGCCTCGGTCCATTCCGAGAAAGTTTGACACCCGCACACGAAAGAAAACTAGAGGGGTGCACCGGGGGAGATAGGAGCGCCGGATTGCAAAACGGACAACGGGGAAAATGTTCGGAAGCATGAGACGAACACGTATGCAAATGCAATGCACATGATGACATGATATGAAAATGCATGACATGACAAAATACAAAACGAAAGACAAAACCCGACAACGGAGGGAAAATCATGACACATAGCCGGAAATGGCAAGAGTCGGAGTTACAAATATGGCAAGTTACATGCGGTGTGTTACACAACAGAGCTATTGGTAAGAGCAAACATGTTAAAGAAACATGCGTGAACATACCTACTGTGCCATTGGAGTTTCAATTGGATCCTTCAATTTAAAAATAAGTTTGTATGAGTAAATACAGTGATACAAGAGCAAAGCAATCATAGTTAAAAAAGGCGTGCCTAAGCGAGCGCTTAAGCGCGCCTAGGCTCTAGGCGTTGGCAAAACGCATTGCGCATAACTACGCATAATCTGTGCATAACTGCGCGTAAGCATGAGCTTTGGTCAGTAAAGCGCAAGGCGGTGGCAAAACGCACAATTAACGCCTAGCGCTTTTTTGAACTATGATAGCAATGGAATCTTAAATTAGAACAGTTGTTCTTCAGGTTTAGGCACTTGTTCTACATGAGCAGAGTACAGTAAGACGCAAGAATATAATACTTAAAAATAGAAAATGAGCTCATAGACCTTACCACATTCTTGGTTCGGGACCAGTACAGAACAAGGCGTTCCCAGTCATGGTCCAGTAAATGTGTCTCAGGAGAACGTAAGGGAATTTGACGAGTTTCTTTGCCGGTGAAGTATGTTTTCTTCAGGTAATTCGGATACTGCCACCAAGCATTCTTGAAGATAGCAGAGGTATTAGCACAGGTTACCTCATCCTGAGTTTCCAAATCGGTCCTTCTCTATAGAGAAAAATGGGAAAATTTGCTGTATTATAACCATCATGGAGGTAGGATGTATGGAACGAAGCAAATTAATTGCCATGAATAACATTACTTACACATAACTCCTGGACAAACACCTACAACTGGCATTTTCCTTCATCTTCAGTATAATATTTCCAAGATAGGAAGATACGCACATACGATTTAACAACATCAAATGCGATAGATGCTAAACTACGACTAGCTGGTTGTGCTTCCTCCACAGGAATAGGCGTACTAACTGGTGGAGTTGGGGTTCCCCGTGATAGTACTGGTCCTTTGGGCACTAGAGCTGCCTTACTAACTGCTCTTGTTTGGGAGCTCTGTGGTGGAGATGGTGCTGTGTCAACAGGAACTGGGTTACTATCGGCTGGGGTTGGGGTTAGATTGGGTGAAGCTGGTTCTCTGTCCATCGCAGTAGGGGTACAATCTGCGAGAGTTTGGGTTATGTGTGGTAGTGCTGGTTCTTGTGCATGTACAACCGGGGTGCTATCTCCACCAAGAGGTAGCACTGTTTTATTTGAAGACCGTGTTTTTAGTCCTCTAGATACTGGCATCACCCGCTCCAATTCAAATGGCTGATAAACTGGAAACATAGTTGAATGTACAGACATTGTATGAGAGACGGATGCAATCGATAGTGTGGAAAAAAGAGGGCATGAAATAGTTGACATGCATATTGTTTAACTAAAACGGATAGCATGACATAATTTCACATATATGATGTCTATCTAAACTAGATAGCATAGCATAACATAATTCAAAGATATGATGAATAACTAAACAGGATCGCATGACATAATTCACCTACACGTTATCTAAGTAATCAGGATCGCATCATTTAATTCACATATGTGGTTTATATGCTAAACAGAGGGCATTCGATATGATGTCTGAACTAAGAACATGGTGTTGAATATTGTGTATATGATGTCTAAACTAAGCAATGCAAGACACCGTATGCATGATATGAGCAGTATAACCGTGCCAAGTTAGAGCATACACCTCAGTGGGGGAATAGGACTGGTCATCTGTCTCTGAATCCATCTCTGAGGAGCTATCGGGACACAACAAGAGATATGCTTCGACAGGTAGCACTGTCTGCTCTGAAGGCCTTGTTTTCACTCCAGATTTTTCCATCTCCCACCCAAATGGCTGATTCAGAGGAAGAGTAGTTTAATGTACAAACATTGTCGACAAATGGAAATGTAATGAAGAAAAGGATGGGCAAGATATCATTCAAATATATGATGCCTGGTTAAACAGGATGGCATTGTACATTTCACATATATTATGGTTGGCTAAAAGACATGAGACTGCATAATTCCCATATATGATATAGAAACTAAACAGGTGGCATTACAGAACATGTCTAAACTAAGAAGATGACATATATGATGTCAAAAGTAGGCACTGCAAGGCAACATATGCATGATATGACTAACATCATCATGCCAAGGTAGAGCAAACACCTTGGGGGGTAAATAGGAGTGGTCAGCGGCGTCTGAATCCGCCTCAGAACAGATATCTTCCTCTGGATTACAATCTGGAGAGGGGTGGGGAGGGTTTGCCATTGAACCCACCATGGAGCAATGTCTGCATGACATTGTATTGCGCGCAAAACTCTTCTCTTTTCCTCTACATGTTCAGCATGACTGTGTACAATATCTGACATGCATACGAAAAAAATATGGTGAGATTATGTAAGGAGAGCATGCAGAAATTTAGAGTGATGGTAACAACCAGTGGATCGACGTTTTTCCGTTGAACCAAAATAGCCCTAATGGATCGACGTGAATGTATAGTAATCAGTGATGCAACAAGTGTACAACCTCTTTGCCGTTGCCGTGTCGACCTCGGCATCATTGGGTTGGTCGCTGAAGCAGTTGAGGCGGAGGTGGCTGTCGGAGGTGTGGAGGAAGATCTGAGGAATCTGTAGACGGCGTCCAGGGCACTGCTCTGTTGTGATGGATCGTTCTGTCATTGGAGCAGCTCCGGTGAGCCGTAAGATGTCAAGGCTGAAGCAGCACGAGACAGACATCGTCAATCTCAAGTGGGATTCTAATAGCATCTCCAATAGATGATGTAAAATGGATGCAAAATTAACATCACCAAAAACCACCTGACTACAACAGATGAGGTAAAAACTATTGACTCTGAACTTAACTGTTGAAACTGAAATTTACTGTGGAATCTGAATGCTACTGTCGAAACTGAACGCAATGGTAGCTGAGAGGCACTTGACATTTAGTATAGGGAGGGCCTGCAGTTCATCTTCAACCTGCACCCCCCTTGAGCCGCCAGCCACCACCGGCCGAACCGCCGGCCCCAGCGCCGCCTCGCCGCCCCGAAACAACTCGCCACCGCTGCCCCGGCCAGCCCTCTAGGGCCCCCGCCCCCCACCCTGAACCCTAAGATAGATAGTGGGGTACCTCTCCGGCGAGCCCCCGTCCTCGCTGCGGGTGGTTCTTCCTTAACTCCGGCGAGCCCCCCGCCCCAACCCCTGAAATTCGACTGACCCAAAAGTCGATTCAGTCGACTGAAGTGTGGCTTAATCGGAGCAGAGCAGCAGCACGAGCGAGGGGGAGAGCAGCAGCAATAGCTGGGCGCGCGAGCGATCGAGCGAGAGCCAGAGCAGCAGCAGATCCGGCTGGTATGGACACCACCGCCAAAGAGGCCTCACACTGGGGGAGAGCCGCCATGGAGATGTCGCCCTCGGCGCCGGCTTCAAGGTAGCCGCTCCATGGGGGTGTGGGATGGAGCACCGTCGGTGCCGGGAGGTTGAGTTAAGGAGAAGGTGCGATGCGATGAGTGTACAACCTCTTTGGTGGCGCCGAGTAGGCCTCGGCTTCGTCCGAGGAGTCGGTGAGGATGTCGTGGTTCCGGTGGAGCAGGTTAAGGCGGCGCTGTGGGGATGGAGCAGCCGCGATAGACGACGCGATCGTCAGAGCAACTCCTTGGAGGTGGAGGACGGGGCGGCTGAACCGGCGGGACGGCGAGATGGATGATGGATCCTCATCCAGGGAGGTGGACAAGGGACGTCGAGCTGTTGCAGTGGACGACGTCGTCGGGGAAGAGGCTCCGGCTGGGCAGCAGTGACGTGGCAGACGGAGGAGGGTGGGGTTTCGCGGCTCGAGCGGAGAGGTTATGGTGGCCTAGGATTTCGAATGGCGAAAAGGGGGTGATGGGAGGGGGTGAAGCATGACTTAGGGACGCGCTTGTCCAAAATGTAGGGTGTGTTACAAAAGTACCCCCCCACTGATTTGAACTAGCGGCCCTTTTGGCTCTGGGTTAGAAGGGGGATTTCGCGTGTCGGGATTTGGCAGCTGGAGGGAGTTTTCGCGCGCATTGTAATTTCGGGATAGCAAGGCGCGGGTTGTGAAGGCGCCAATTTTGGGAGCACGATATCTGAATTTTCGCGATATAACAAGACGCGGGTTGAATTTTAGGGACAAGCCTAACGTGTAGTAATATTGTACTTGTACGTACCAAATCAATTCGCACTTCCCTCAACCAAAAAGAAAACGAAAAAAATAAAACTATTCACACCACACAAAGGAGAGTCTTGCCCCGTTTTACTATACAAATGCTATTCAAAGCTACTCCCTCCTTCCATCTATATAGGGCCTAATGCGTTTTTTGATGCTAACTTTGACCAAATATTAGAGCAATGATATACGACATGCAACTTACACAAAGCACACCGTTAAATTCGTCTGTGAAAGGTTCTTTCCATGATATAATTTTCACATTGTGCATGTCATGTACTATTAATCTTGTCAATAGTCAAAGGCGGTCTTAAAAATCTCATTACGCCCTATATAGATGGAAGGAGGGAGTATGAATCCATGTTATGTCCGATTAAATTTTTTCGCTTGCTGTATAATGCATGTAACCTACTCATACCAACATTTTAGTGCATTCCAAATGTCTATACTACCGCTGCAATTCGAACTAAATTTGAATTCGTTTCTCTATTTCAATAAGAATCTACAATCATGATTGTTGCCAACTTCAACCATCATAGTTTCCTTGCTATCCGCCAGATATAAATCGGACGGCCTATAATGCAGGATGGCAGGCACACCATCATCAACAACTCCGTTTTTTATAAGAGTAGAGATAAAATATATTAAATGTAGTATAACATGTTCATAACCACACCATGTGTATCACCGTTATATATATTCACACATGCGTCGGTTTGAAACACTATGATAAATTCTTCAAATATCCGAATTCGCTTTTTATAATGAAGTATATATGATCTCTATTCGTCTTTTACACCCACACAACCCTCTTATCTTTGTAGCTAGCGCTAACTTTCTCTTGTGCATGCACACGCCGCATCCTCTCACCCTCCCTCAGCATTCTCTAGCTCCATCGCGCAAATTCGTCTTTTCACTTTAGGTCGTTCACCCACGGTGTGTGTAGGCCCCCCAGCTCCTTCTTTACGGCACACATCGATCGATATGCCTCTCTAGCCAGGTGTGCCTAGCACAAACACAAGCTTCCCCTCTTCTCTTGTCACCGTCCATGCCTCACTCCCACCACTCTTTCATCGTTCCCGTACTCGCACACTCCTCCCCCCTCGATATAGTATGCCTCTCGTACCACCTCCTACATGTATCCCTCTCTCTCTATCCTTCTCCTCGTGCCTCATTTGCTTCTAACACACACATGCATGTATACCGATCGATCTCCCAACATATACCTAGATCGACTTTAACTACCCCCCATCGATCGACGTACCTCACAAGTTATGTCTCTCCTTTCTCTAACAAAGGGCGATTGATCTTCCTATGTAGGTACGTCTGCTTACCACAACCACATCGTCCCCCTCATCATTCGTGCATGCCTCCTGACCCGTCTCTCAAACGCACGTGCACAGACAACAAGAAGCCATCTCCTCTCTTATTGATATTGCGGGCGTGCCCTCCGTTTGTCTAGCAAGCCTATCCCACCATTTGTTAGAAGCAACTCCACTACCACCCCTCCAACACTCTAGCTCTGTCTCTCTCCCAACCTTATTCCTCTCCTGCACATATGCATGGATGCCGATCGATCTCCCTTAATACATGAGGCAGATCGATCTCCTTAATACATGAGGTAGGCCTCTCTCCTCCTCCACACATATACCAGCCATTGTACCTCTATAGTTAATTGGGCCTCCCTCTTCCCCCACCACACACCGATAGTCGAGCGCTGCAGGTAGGTATCCATGCCACAGAGACAAACTGCACATGTCCCATCTCACGTTCCAGTAGGCCAGCCACTCTATATCTTTGACGTGGGCACACACAAATTCGATGGCACTCTTTATCGATCGCGCGCGCGCACACACACACATCATCCCTCTCTTCGATTCTATGGACACCTCAAGCCGATGATACCTCCACTCTCTTCTCGTGGATCGCCCCCTCTATATATATGTTATATCCAGGACTCTATTTCACACACATTGCATATGTTACATTTTTTGATTGACCCCCCCCCCCAAAAAAACTCTCAAGAACCCACACACTATATCTCTCTAGGTTTGTATCTCTCTCACACAACCCCACGTAGGTGGTGTACGTATACAAGAAGAGAATAGGTGCACCGTGCACGTACTCACGCTTCGTGCCCAGCCACACCCACGCAGGGTACACGGTGGAGCTCATTTCTTTACGAAACAGCAGCCCACGTGCTAATTTGAACGCCTGTAGCGGTTGTTTACCTAGGGAGGTCGTGTACCACGCGTGCACGAAACAAAGTTCGACTTGACGCGTTGCCGCATTATTTTTTAAATAAAGTTATAGCGCTCAATGGCACGTACACAGAATATAAAACGATTTTTATGGAGAAAAAGGTAGTCCGCTCACTATATACAATGGAGCCTGCCTGCCTGGTTTGTCGCTCTTCAGAGTATCTCACACAAGGCTGCGGTGGCCTCTCTCTCTCACCGTTGGTCACTGATCCGGCCGCATCCCGTCCGTCGGGGGAAAGGGAGTGCGGTGGCCTCTCTCTCTCTCAACTTTGGTCACTGATCGGCCGCATCCCGTCCGCCGGGGGAAAGGGAGTGCGGTGGCCTCTCTCTCTCTCACTGTTGGTCACTGATCCGGCCGCATCCCGTCCGCCGGGGGAAAGGGAGGAAGTGCATCGTCTCTCCGTTTGACGGCGTCGAGGGAGCACGTCCCGATATGCGGTACACGCCGTTCTCTCTGACCAAGCTCCGGCGTGGCAGGGCCTACGCCACCTGCTCGCAGATTCCGCCCGCCGCCGCTCACCTAGTTACATCCCGACGACCTCCAGGTATCCCCTCCGGCCTTGCTCCACTGCCCGTCTTCCCACGTCGCTGCATGTGGATCTTCCATAGTTCTTTGCCCAAAACGTAGCTCGTCCGGCGTACTTTCCATATTGCATTCTCGTCCTCACACCGTTTTAGACAAACACAACCGTGTTGTTATCTTCCCTTAGGACAAGGAATATGCTTCTTTTTGTCGTCGCATGTGTCATCAACTGTTATTGGCCAGTAATTGTTTCCTTTCTACTCGTTGCTATTGTGACCTTTTGGTGAACTGCACAAATCACTTTTTTCTTAAGAGTGTTTTGTGCAGTTGTACTAAAATGTCACACGGGCAACGTCTCTACATTTCAGTGTGACTGCACAAAGGGAGATTGGTTTTTCTCTATCCTCCTCATCCAACTCCAAGCCTAATCTTCTCCAACTAGTTAGTCTTAAGAGAGACTGCAAAGGTGACCGGCTTCTATTTGTGTGTTTATTGTTTCATCAGCAGTCCTCTATTATCGTAATCACACTTAATATCTTTGGATCAGGGACGCTCAGCTCTATTTTAGTGGAACTGCACAAAATGATCGGAATGTTGCATGCTCCAGACAGCTACTTTTTTCCAACATGCCTTGTTGATTTAGAGAGAGCTGGGGGGACGTTGGTGCCAATGAAAGCATGGATCAATTTTAATTTAACACCTTCTCACAACTTTGTTCAGTTATGATGTAATTATTAGCTCTGATCTGCTAATAATTAACATGCATTAGCAAGGAAGTTAGTTTTTTATTGTTTCCAAAAGAGCATCGATGGCAAGACACGCGAAACAAAAGCTGAAAGCTCACACCATTGTACAATTTCATGTCGCTGGAAAATTATTTGTATAGTACGTCAATTATGTAAACAAATGATGGAAGCTTGATAGCATTGCCAGAAGCCTCTTCATCATCTGGGTCCATGTGCCATGCACAAAATTATACTCCTTCGTTCCTAAATATTTGTCTTTTTACAAATTTCAAACGGGCATATTTTAGAGTGTAGATTCACTCATTTTGCTTCGTATGTGTACTCCCTCCATTCCTAAATATTATATTCGTCTTTCTAGAGATTTCAACAAGTGACTACATAGGAGCAAAATGAGTGAATCTACACTCTAAAATATGTCTATATACATCCGTATGTGCCAGTCCATTTGAAATCTCTAAAAAGACAAATATTTGAGTAGTCACTCATTGAAATCTCTAGAAAGACAAATACTCTGGAGTATATTTAAGAACCGAGGGGGTAGTGCACAACCGCATGGGAGACTCAGCCCGGTCATTGCGCCGCATTAATAGTGAGTAATGAGCAGTCAAATCATAAGCCCCACCTTTCCCACTGTAAGTTGCTCTGAAGAAGCAACCATTAATACGCTCTTCTTTGAATCCGCTCATACTACTCCATCCGTCACTGTTTATACAGCGCGCTTCAGAAAAAAGAAAAAAATCTATGGGACCAAGGCGACTAGCGATCGGCCTGAAAAATAGCATTGGTAGTTATAGCACGGCGTCTATTACTAGAGGGAATAATGCGTACACACATGCATGCAGTGCTTCCACCCCGGGTACACACATGCATTCACTTACTCCACTCCGTAGTAGTACAATACATGGAGAGAAAATTGTGGACTTGATTGCGGTTACCACGCCCTAATTAATTGAGCATTAAACCAAACGCGTCTGAAGTCTCTCTGGTGGTGGAAATGCATTGAGAGAAATGCATCATAATGAAGCGCGCCCTGTAAACTGTGACGGAGGGAGGAGTAGTATGAAGGTGCAAAACCAAGTACGCGTATGGCCAGTCGGTCAACGCACCTCCTCTTGGCATATCACTGACATGTGGGACAGGAGTGTGAGCAAACCGATCTCAATTGACGGCAAAGAGCCAATCCGCCATTCCTTGAGAGAGACGAGGAGCGAGAACACACAGACGGGCTCGCACGGAGGCCAAGATATATTCGAGCATGGTTGGTTGATCGATATCATTCATGACATGTTGGGCTGCCGTTTTCCGCCCTTCTCCGGAATAAACGTGTACTTTATCAAAGATAAAAAAATAAGAGTACAGACGCTCCACCGTGCGGTTCTAGTAGTAGTACTACTCGTACTACTGCGCTTGGCTCTTTGCCTCTTCGTGAACTCGAACAATGATGGTACTCCGCATGTTGGGTACTACAGTGTATGCCTCTGACAATCTGACACCGAATGGACTGATGCATGTCCACCGAGGGTAGGTTGCATTAGTCAAAAGGCGTAAGCGAGCTTCACCTTGTCCTGCAAGCTTCTCCTAGTTCTGCGAGTTGACGGGACACACCAAAAAGTAGTGCTAGTCCATACTCCCTCCTTTCCGGTTAATATGGCTTAATCTTTTTTGCGGGTAAATGTGAGAGCTTTATTCATATATAAGCATTCTTAGGACGATCAGCCAAGACACTGGTCACTAGGAAGCGAGGTACCCCACAAAAAAAGAAGTAGGAAGCGAGGTGTTTCATCAAGCCAGCTCTCGGCCACATTCAAAGTGCAGCAAGCACGGTTGGCACGAAGATGCGCCGCAAGGTTTGCTGACGTGTTTACATGCTGAATAACAAAAAAAGAGGAAATATTACCGAGCGCTACTATTTGTAACAGGATATGAGCCAGAATTAAGTGAGAATTGTGGCAAGTGTTCCATGCAATCAACTTCCATTATCACATTCGAGAACCCTCAAAGAGAACCAAATGTGTTGAAGATTGCTTTATCACATTTTAAAATTATAATAAGAGTGTAGACGCTCCTCCATCCGGTTCCTAGTACTAGTATAGTACGTACCTTTATAGACTATAGTAGTAGTACTAGTCAACTTTGCACTTGGCTGTTCGCCTATTCGGGAAGTCGAACAATAATAGCACTAGTAGTATAGTGTATGCTTCTAGCAATCTGACACCGAATTAACTGTTGCACGTCCACCGCACGAGCGAGGGAGAGCTTGCATTAGTCAAAAGTTACTCCTTATCCTGCGAGCCACCGCGCGCAAGCTTCTCCCATCCTGCAACCTTCTCCTCGTTTGGCAAGTTGACGGGACACAGCAAAGTAATGCTAGTCCATACTGCCTCCTCTCCGGTTAATATGGCTTGATTTCAAACGAGATAAATACACTGTCTGTCACTGTATATTTGTAAAAATACGGTCAGTTGACTTCATAATACGCTCATTGCGCTCAATATATATATTTTCCGGTGTTTATACGGTCACTAGCTCACCCTGACTGAGTATGTGTGTGCATGCACGTGTAGGTTGAGCACTTGAGCGTGACCGTGCGTGTTCCATCGTGTGCTCGGACATGCATGCATTAGGGCGTCGCACGCGTTTTTGCGTCCATGTGTATGTGTGACTGTTGCATACACGTAGGGGGAGTACGTGTAGGGGCCACTAAGGAGCAGTCAAATCACACAGTAAGTTAGTCGGAAGAAGCAACCATCATTTCACTCTTGAATGACACGTACGCAATATAAAATGGTTGATATGGAGAGAAAAAGAAAACCACTATATATACACTAGCAAGAGCCTAAGCTACAAGCCTGCTTGCTTAGGTTCCTCTCTTCACAAGCATAGAAGGACGAGCCTGATCCCGCAGCTGGGGGAAGGGAACAATGTTCTGCGTAGACGCGGTCGACATCGGCGAGGGAGAAAACCCACGGTCGGTGCATCCCAATCGGGGGTCACCGCGGTATGGGCCGATGCTGCGTCCCAACCGCCCTTCTAGCTACAGCCCGACGTCCCAGGTAGTCCATCTTCCTTTTGGAGACAGCTTGCTCCACTGCCGTAGCTCCATCTCCATGTCGATCTTTCTCTACTTCTACCGGCTTCTACTTGCGATGAGTTTATGTCTCATGAACTAGTGCTAGTACTATTATTCTAATCACACTTCTTCAATATCTTTGCCATCAGGGATGCTCAGGTCGATTTTAGTGGAACTGCACAAAAGCATCGTATGATCCGAGGGTGCCAGCCCTCTTTCCTTCGACAGGTTCTACCTGGCCAGGAAATTAAATCATGTTTAGGGTTTAGGGTTTAAGTCGTAGTGACCCCATCAGTAGTTTTTCTTTCGTACACGCTCTCACAACTTTTTTCTTAAGTTGTGAAGTAAATATTGGCTATGATTTGTGAATCATTGAGATGCATCAGCATGCGTGTTAGTTTTCCTTTGTATTTGATGGAATGTTGTAATGGGGCAACCTTGGAATAGGAATGAAAATGGAGTGGAAAGTTTCCGTTTTTTCCGGAGAAAAAATGGAAACGCAGAGAAACCAACGTTTCGTTTCGTTGGATCGCACCATCGAGCAAAACCAACGTTTAAATCACGTCTATCGTGTTCATGTCTCGCCCTCCTCCAGGGCTCGACCCCACACGGTCGCTCAGCATGCCACTCACCGCAAACCGAGTATACGATAACTTTCCCGCCTGCTTGTCGATGGATCGCGCCATGGAGTACTAGCACTACTGGAAGAGACTGACGAGTTGGGGGAGGACAGCTAGCTGTAGCACGGACTCCCAAGAACTTTTTACATGCATGTTGTAGCCAGCTATTGCGACCTTTGAACGCGGAGCAGCCGCGTGCACCCGGAAGCGGCGCGGGTGACGCTCTCTCGGCCGACACGCCGCTTCAATGCCGGCGCCAGTGAGAAGTCGCGTCTGCTCTGGCCGGGCATGAATGCGGCACTGACCGTTTCGGGCAGGAAGCACGCGCGGGTGATGAAGAGGGTTCAGGTTGGTCAGGTCCGGTCGTGGCAGCAGTCCGGACGTGCGCAAACAAGAGATGTTGTACGTTAATATTGCTGCATATATAATTAACAACGTAAATAATGTGCCAGTTGGACAAATATGATTGGAGATGGAAATGGAATTTTACGTAAACACGGATATGCATGTCTATGTCTATGTGTGTGTGCGCGACGACTCTCGCGCCCTGGAAGCGGGGCGTGTTTTTGATTGAGTTTTCTTTCTTGGTGCGTTAGAAAATTAGTTTGTCTAATTCACATCTAGATTTTATTTAAGGATATCACATCTAAGCTCCCACAAGTATATAATGTAGCAACAAGAAACAAAAAAAACTAGGAAAAAAATAGACCACAAACAGAGTGGACATCAACATAGATGTGACATAACTATGTCACATCTAGATGTGTCCTAGAAACACCCTTAAAAAATTGTCCGCCAATTTTCGTTTCTTTTTTCCGGGAACGCGCGTATTCTATTTAAAAGCACTGCTATGGAGAGATTTTTTTACTCCATTATAGCCTCTTGTTTGATAGAGTTTCTCGCGTCTCGCTCTCTCACCCTCTCCATATATGTTACACGCTGGAGGCTCAGCGTTCATTTGCTTGGGTTTGCTATGTTCACAGTCTCTCACCCTCTCTTCACCAGATCTAAACAAGACTGCGTTGGCCTCTTGTCTCTCTCTCCCCCCTCACAGCTGGTGAAGGAGGCGTCCGTATCCCGTCGCACCGGGAAGGGGAGGAGGTGCAGCATTCACTCTATCGTCTTCGGCGAGGGAGGCAATCCTTTGCCGGTTGCGCTGTTCTCTTTCACCCAGCGCCTGTGCGGGAGGGCCACCGACCCCTTCTTCCTTGCTGCCGTACGTAGTGTGGGCAGATCCGGCCTCCCGCCGCACGCCTTGCCACATCCCGACGACCCTAAGGTATAAGTTTCTTTGAAACCGTCGTTGCTCTAGTTGCATGTGGATCTTTTTCGATCTGTAGTCGAATCTAGGTCTTGGTTCAAAGAGGAAAGAAGGGTGCGGTGGGCTGGAGCAAGAATCTAGGATGTGGTTCAATGAGGAAAGGAGGGGCGGAAAGTAGTATAGACTGGCTATCCAGCCGCTTTGTAGGTCGAAAAGGGAAAAGGGGGGTAACCCAGTACACACATCTGTAAGGAACCGATCTCTTTGTTGAAAAGGGAAAGAAACTGGGGGGTCGGGTAGTTTGTGCAGGACTAGATTTGCTGCCCTCACATAGGAAGAAGGTTCAAAGAGAACAAATATGGGACCAGCGCATATATGCTGCTTGGCTACATACTCTGCATCACCCATTTATACGTGTGGACGCACATGGTGCTGGCATGTCCCATACAACTATTTTGCTGTTGCTAATCTAAGAATGCCGCCGGAAAATTGAAGCAATGCCACTGTTAAAAGTAAATTACATTTTTTAAATGAATGTTGTTTCAAGAGAATGTCTCTGTTAATATGAATTAATGCAACCGTTTTAGAAATGCTACTGTCCTACTTTGTTTTCCATCCAAGATAAGTTAGATGCTTCTTTCTGTCATCGTTTGTTTCATCCTCCTTTATCGGCAAGTAATTGTTTCCTTTTTTGCCTCTGTTAAAACAGGGCTATCGATTCAACTTGTTGCTATTGCGAAATTTTGCTTCGCTACTCGAAACACTTATGTTTTAAGAGTGTTTTGTGCAGTTCAACTTGAATGTCACACCGGTGACTTTGCTTAATTTTGGTGGAACTGCACAAAAGGAGATCGAGATTTGTTTCCAGTCTTCGTGGTGAGTTGTTTCAAATCTTGGTCTCAACCACATGATGTGCAGTGTGCTTTGAGATGTTGTGCTACTTGTTTTGGTACTGTTTTAAATAAATGTTGAATTGAAGCTATTGTATTGCTGTCTTTTCCCATTAAGTAGTGAACAAAAATGGGACCAACCCAGACATGATGCTTGTTGCTTTGTTACAACAAATTATGCATCACCCCCTTTATAAGCCAGTAATTGATGCCACTCTCAGAATTAACTACTGAATCTTATTTCAAAACTGCAACACTTGTTAGGGATTGGCGGGATTACCATTTTTGTGGCCACATGTTTCATCCTCCTTTATTAGCCAGTAATTGATTCCTTTTTTTGCCTCTGTTTAAACAGGGATATCTATTCAACTTGTTGCTATTGCGACATTTTGCTTCGCTACGCGAAACACTTTGCTTGATTTCAGTGCAACTGCACAAAACGAGATTGGATTTCCTATTCGTGTTGGCAGATTCGTATTTTATCTTGTCCGTCTCATGCAAGGTCACTACAGGCCTTCATCCACATGATTGTGCAGTGTGCTTTGAGATGTTGTGCTACTTGTATTGGTACTGTTTTAAATAAATGTTAAATTAAAGCTATTGTATTGCTGTCTTTTCCCATTAAGTAGTGAACAAAAATGGGACCAACCCAGACATTATGCTTGTTTCTTTGTTACAACAAACTCTGCATCACCCCCTTTATAAGTAGATGGAAGCACATACTGTTGTTGCGCCCACTCTCCCCTGGAACTGTTTATGCTTTTCGTTAATCTAATGCCGCTGGTAAAATTAAGCAATGCCATTCTCAGAATTAATTAACTACTGAATCTTAGTTCAAAACTGCAACACTTGTTAGGAATGGTACTATCCTGCTTTGTAGTTCTTTCTACATGTTTAACCAAGGTATTGTTAAGATAATGTCTCTGTTAAAATGAATCAGTTGCATTGTTTTAGGAATGGTACTTTTCTGCTTTGTCGTTCTTTATCCATGTTGAAACAAGGCATTGTTAAGATAATGTCTCAGTCAATATGAATGAATCACACTGATGGAGAATTGCTACTCTCCTGCTTTGTTTCCCATTAAGATAAAGTAGATCAGTAGATGCTTTTCTTCTGGGAGTACAAGTCATCAACCGTTATTTCTCAGTAATTGTTTCCCTTATACCTATTGTTGCTTACAGGGATATCAAAATTAAAGCTCGATTTTATTCCGACTTCGATTTTAGTTGAACTGCACAAAAGGAGCCAATGTGTCCAAGGCAAACTGCTGCATTACCGGGTCCAGTTGGTCGTTCCACTTTGCAGAAAGAAGCAGTCATTGTTTGCGCTACATTACAGAAGGAATGACCGAGAAGCTTTACAGAGTATTATTAGACACCGGTGACATGACTAGTCTGCAGAGACCATTGGCAATTTAACAACACGTGGAGTGCCCTGGGCAAAAAGTGCCCAAACAAGTACAAGAAGCTACGACAGGACTCCACGATCATAGGCATTACATATTTTGAATGGGAAAAGCTTGTCAAAGTTTAATCATTGATGTTAGCAAGAAGACGTTAGTTTAATATATTGGAATTGGAAAACCTTGTCAAAATTTGCTCATTGATGTTAGCCAGAAGACATGCATTTGATATTTTTGAGTGGGACGCCCTTGCTGTTAACAGCGCCGAGTGTTTTTTCCTATTCCTGTGTTCAGTTTAGAAGTAAATAGTTACTCTGCTGAGATATTCCTGTGTTAAGAGTTTGTTTTGAATATTGTCTATGTAATGCCAGGCCTTGTGTTTGATTGCAAAGTTGAGCTTGGAATGTTGTGGCATGCGGCATCACGAGCTATTCACCATGCCTCCTGAGAATAATGCTTCGTATTGTTTTGCATGTCGATCTAATGCCAGTGATTTGCTTGTTAAGAAGATCATCCTCTTCTGTTGTTTCCGTGCTTAAGAAGTTCATCGTGTGATGTTTCATTCATAGCCTATACGACAAGTCGGGTAGGTTAGACATGAAACCATATGATCTTCCGACCAACTCATGATATTAGGCCGTGATTGGATCGTCGTTTTCCAACCAAAACCGCTTGTAAAACTGACGCTTGTAAATTAAAGCAGATGGTCTCGGGCGAAGGCGCTTGGTTGGTCGATTTCGACTAATAAAATATCGGAAGTACTTCACACACGATAAAAACGCTGAACGACACTCGGATGATTGCTAATCCAGCTGTTAGCTGCTGTTTCAGCCTTGCCCATGGATGGCATGATACGCACGTCGTGCATGTATTGTCTGGTAATGTCGTCCATATAGCAGTGCTCGTAAAATATACACTGGTCTCTCCAATTACACGCGTAACCCACCGGTTTTACTTACAGACCTCGGGCCCTCGGTTTCATTACGCCTGTATTTTACGTGTTGTTTCCGATGACGAGTAAATTACACTTGTATGTTAATACAGGTTTGAAATAAACCAGAGCTCCCAAGCGCGGCCTTACCGTTTCATGCCGTCTCAGTTTCTCGAAGGTGCTCATAGGTGTCCGATGATCCTGGCTTCCTGAATGAGCAGCGGGCGCTCTATCAGACCATCCGTAGGGCCCGCAAGGCCCTCTCCGTTGTCCTTCGAGTTGTTGCGCTCGCCGTGGCGCCGAGCATTGTTAACATCGTCAACGAACATGAGGATTCAGGAGATGACTTTATTTTGACTGGATGACACAAGGGACCCACTAGGGCCATAGCCGTACGTACGCAAGTGCCTCCTTATTATGTACAACTATATTTTTTTTGCTTTCTCCTGGTTTCCTGACATCACGGTCCCACACCATTGTCAACCTATGTAGTCAGTATAAACGAGAGAATTGCACAAGGTGCGGCCGACAGCTGGGACCAAGCAGCTCGAGCAGTATTTGTGTTTTTGAGGCGTGAGCACTGCAGATTTTTTCTTGGCGATGATTTCGTTGTTGTTCAGAGGAGAGCAGGGTATTAACTGGGCGGGCTGTGGCCCGTCTAGCCCAGGCCAGATATCCAGCTCAGATTCTATTTTTTTAAAGATGAAAATGGCTAGCCCAGCTATACGTCTTTTTGAGGAATACCCAGGCAAGGTCAACTTGTTATTCTCCGCCCCGCTGGGCTGCAAATCTTTCCTAGGAGGGATGCATTAGGCTTAACAGGAAAATGGGCTTTAAAAAATAATAAATGGGATGTAATTATAAAAACTGGGCAGTAACTATAAAAAATGCACCAAACACGAAATTAGTTTATAAAATATTATTTATGGATTTTGAAAATCTTAAATTTTCATTGTTGCGCGCGCAATGTTTCGTTGGATTTTTACGTAGTACAAATTTATATTTAATCTGACTAGAAATTTTGGGATAAAAATATTTCGGATCCCATCAAAATGTGGGAAATTTTATTGAATTCTGTCTTCAACGGTTGGTTGAAATTATTAATCGTTGTCCTAGCTAGAAAATGGGCTGTACTTTTAACAAACTGTAAATGGGCTGTTGTAAATTCCATTAGAATTCAAAAATGGGTTGTACATTCTTACAAAATGCAAATGGGCTATAAGTTCTCTGCCACACACTTGTGGGCCTACTAAGTGACGCGCCCCCTAAAAAAATAAGTTGACGCGTATGCAAGGCTTTGTCAACTTATTATAGTCAACACACGGTTCTAGCAGTAGTGGCCGTTGGATGTCTATCCAACGGATGTCGTGCTTCTTCTTCAATCTCGGATATTCTTAGCTTCGGCCGCCCAAAAAATGATTCCTCCCCCTGACATCTAGGGCGCACCGTTTCAGAGGCTGACCTGTGGGCCTACTAAGTTGGAGCGTACCAAGGGCTTTGTCAACTTAGTCGATATAAACGATTCTAGCTTCAGTGACCGTACGATGTCCATCCAAGGGCCGTTGTGCTTCTTCAACCTCTGGTCTTCTTGGTCCAGCCGCCCAAAGCAGCGCCGGTCGTGCCGCCTGCTCCTGCCTCCCGTGGCCGGCCGTGCTGCCGCGGAGGCCTCACCACCCCCATACTACTCCCACCGCTGGCCAGGCCATCCCTCCACTCACCCACACCCCCTGTTATTCTGCGACGACGGCAGCCTCACACCGCAGCCGAACCAATGAACCCTCATACTCCTCTCCGCGCGGGCTTCCAGTGCTGCGTCTTCCCCGGCTCCGCGTCGTCCCCTTCCTAGGCCTCGCCGTCGTCCACTGCTCTGGTGCTCTCAGCGCGGGGTGGTCAATGTGGTCAACGACCGACTTCCATCGGAAGAGTACTGTACGTGGAGAGGCTGACAGTTGGGTCCACGGCGGCCGCAAGGAAGTGCCTCCTTATTACGCGCAAAATAATTATTCCTCCACCTCACAGCGGGAACCCACCGGACGGGCCACCTTATTTCGCGAAAAAACCTTTCCCCTGACTACTGGGACCCACCGGACGGGCCACCGTATTTCGCGAAAAAAACGTTCCCCCCGCTGTCAGCTCGGACCCACCGGAAGTGCCTCCTTATTACGCACAAAAAAATGAATACTCCCCCTGCTAGCTGGGACCCACCTTGGTGGGAGGCTGACTTGTGGGCCTACTAAGTTGACGGGGACGGAGGGCTTTGTCAACTTAGTCAATATGAACGATTCTAGCTCCAGTGACCGTACGATGTCCATCCAACGGCCGTAGTGCTTCTTCAACCTCTGGTCTTCTTGCTCCAGCCGCCCAAAGCAGTGCCGGTCGTGCCGCCTGCTCCTGCCTCCCGTGGCCGGCTGTGCTGCCACGGAGGCCTCAGCGCCCCCTACTATTCCCACCGCTGGCCAGGCCCTGCGGCGACGGCAGCCTCACACCGCAGCCGAACGAGTGAACCCTCATACTCCTCTCCGCGTGGGCATCCACTGCCGCGTCTTCACCGGCTCCGCGTCGTCCCCTTCCTAGGCCTCGCCGTCATCCACCGCCCTGGTGCTCTCGGCGCGGCGTGGTCAACGTGGTCAAGGAACGACTTCCATCGGACATGGACTGTACGTGGAGAGGCTGACAGCTGGGTCCACGGCGGCAGCAAGGAAGTGCCTCCTTATTACACGGAAAATAATGATTCCTCCACCTGACAGTAGGGACCCACCGGACGGGCCACCGTATTTCATGAAAAAATGTTCCCCCCTGACTGCTGGGACCCACCAGCTACACCTTCGCACGCAAGGAAGTGCGTCCGGGCAAAAAAAACGATTCGCCCCCTGACTGCTGGGACCCACCAGCTACATCTTCGCACGCAAGGAAGTGCGTCTGGGCAAAAAAAACCAAACGATTCGCCCCCCTGAGTGCTAGGACCCACCAGCTACATCTTCGCAGGCAAGGAAGTGCCTGACAGTCGGGACCCACCTGGTCGAAGCGTACATAGCATTGTCATTCTGGTCGCAAACGTGTACGTACATATATACTGGTCGATGTAGAGGCGCGCACGTGTCGTAGTAGAGGCACGTACGTGTCGTAGTAGAGGCGCGCACGTAGCATGTACACGTACGTACAGTGGCCAGGGTGCAAGAAAGAAAATACGGCCACATACGTACATACGGGCAGGGTCTCGAACGCCTACTCGCACATACGTATGGCGAGGGCTCGTGTACATGGCTGGGTCAGAACGGAGAAACAACGTCGTCGTCGTGTTCATGGGGAGGCAACGGAACGCGTCGTGTTCATGGGGAGGCAACGAAATGCGTCGTGTTCATGGGGAGGGGTGTGGCGTACCGCAAAACGGAGGAAACGGACCTCCTACGGTCGAAACGGGGGTCCTGTTGACCGAGAGGAGTGTGGCGTACTGCAAAAAGGAGGAAACGGACCTCCTGCGGTCGAAACGGGGGTCCGGTTGATCGGGAGGGGTGTGGCATACCGCAAACGGAGGAAACGGACCTCCTACGGTCGAAACGGGGGTCCTGTTGATCGGGAGGGGTGTGGCGTACCGCAAAA